>NC_133666.1:362054592-362289413 GCF_037893015.1 Macrotis lagotis | reverse complement strand
TATGAGCTCTTTGTTCTTACATCCCCCCACCTCAGATATTATTTTGTTAAAATAGTTATTCATTTCCCAGATTCCTCATTCTTTTCTGAAGCTTTTTGATTTTTGAAATATCATTTCATTCCCACTCTCAAAAATATATCATGAAAAATTTTGCATTCATTTTGATTTCCAAGTTGTAAATTTAATGGAATCCTATTATCCTATAAGAAAAAAAATGAGCAGGCAGATTTTCAAAAAAGACATAGAAAGGCTTACATGAATTGATGCTGAGTCAAGTGAGCAGAATGAGGAGAAAGTTGTACACCTTAATAGCAACATTGTATGATGATTAACTATAATTGACTTTATTTTCAATATAAAATTAATCAAAGACAATTCTAAAAGACCTGTGTTGGAAATCATTTCGTACTCTCTCACAGTGCCTTAATATCTGATTTTCCCTACGTCCCTTGCTATACTTGGTCCTTTTCATTTTCTGTCCTATGTTTCCAGTCCCAATAGATATATAAGGTAGTAAGTGGAGTATTGTTCCTCGAATAGTGAGTTAGGACTTAAAAAAAAAATCATATAGATAACATTGATAGCCTCATCTGAAAGCTGTTTCATGTCTTTTGATCAGTTATCAACTGGGCAATGACTAATAATTTTTAGAAATTTGTCTCAGTTCTCTATGTTTAAGAAATGAGGTCCTTTATCAGAGAAAACATTTTTCAAAAATTTTCCACATAGTTATCATTTCTAAATGTATTTGCCCCTATCCAATTCCCTCCATTCCCATTTGTTATTTTCCCTCTCTTTCCTTTCATCTTGTCCTTCCTCAAAAGTGTTTTGCATCTGACTACTACCTCCTAGTCTTCTCCCCTATTTATCATTCCCCCACCCTGCCCCACCTACTTCTTACATTCTTTTACCCTTCTACTTTCCTCTGGGGCAAGATAGATTTCTATATCCATTTGATTGTGTTTATTATTCCCTCTCTGAGTCAATTTTGATGAGAATAAGGCACATTCCCTCCCTCTTAACTCCCTTATCTACCACACTATCAAAAATATTTTCATGCCTTAACTTGTCTCCTTTTACCTCCCTCTTTCCTTTTCTCTCAGTACATTTCTCTCTTACTCCTTAACCCCATTTTAAATAAATTATCCCTTCATAGTCCACTCCCACCTATGCCTTGCTTATAGTAATTTTCCTTCTGACTGTTTCTAAGAAATGAGAAAATTTACTGAATAATCAGCATCATCTTTCCCATACAGGAATATAAGCAATTCAGCATCATAAATCCCTTATGTTTTGCCTATGTAATTTAGGTTTTTTCATGCTTCACTTGAATCTCATATTTGAATATCAAATTTTTCTGTTTAGCTCTGATGTTTTTCATCTGGAAAGTTTGAAACTTCCCTATTTCATTTTTCTAATTTGATAGTAATAGTCTTTGGTCTTTGTTCAAAGTTCATAATTCTTTCTATGGATAGAGGTGGTATTTCTCCATTTCAGTTAGGCCAAAATTACCCTTGGTAGTTGCTTTGAAGGGATGAGCAAGTCCATCAAGGTTGATCATCAGCCTCATGTTGCTGGTAGGATGTACAATATTTTTCTGGTTCTGCTCATCTTTCTCAGCATCAGTTCATGCAAATCTTCCAGGATTCCCTGAATTCCCATCCCTCCTGGTTTCTAATAGAAACAGTAGTGTTCCATGATATAAATATACCACAGTTTGTTAAGTCATTCCCCAACTGAAGAACATTCACTTAATTTCCAATTTTTTTGCCACTACAAACAGGGCTGCTATAAATATTTTTTGTACCAGTGATGTTTTTTACCCAATAGTGGTATGTTGGGTCAAAGGGTATGCACATTTTTTGTTGACATTTGGGCATAATCAAAAATTGCTCTTCAGAAAGGGGTGGATGAGTTCACAGCTCCACCAGCAATGTATTAGTATCCCAGATTTCTCACATCCCTTCCAACATTGATCATTGTCCTTTCTGGTCATATTGGCCAGTCTGAGAGGTGTGAAGTGGTACCTCAGAGAAGCTTTAATTTGCATTTCTCTAATAAGTAATGATTTAGAGCAATTTTTATATGGACTATGGATCACTTTGATTTACTTAACTATAAATTTGCCTTTAGATATTCTTTGACCATTTGTCAAGTGGAGAATTGCATGTTTCTTTGAAAAATTTGACTCAGTTTCTCTGTATATTTTAGAAATGAGTCCTTTGTTAAAAATACTAGTTGTAAAAAATTGTTTTCCCAATTTACTATATTTCTTTTGATCTTGGTTACAGTGGATTTGCCCATGCAAAAACTTTTTTTTTAATTTAATGTAGCCAAAATTATCTAATTTGTTTGGAATGATATTCTCTATTTCTTCATTTGTAAAAAAAAAAAAAAAAAAAAAAACTGTTTTCCATTTCCGTATATCTGACAGGTAACCTATTCCTTGATTTTCAAGTTTGCTTATAATATTAATTTTTATGTCTAAATCCTGTATCCATTTGAATCTTATCTTGATATAAGGTGTGAGGTGTTGGTCTCATCTAAGTTTTTTCCATGCTAACTTCCAATTTTCCCAACAGTTTTTATCAAAGAGACAGTTTTTTTATAGCTGGACTCTGGGTTTATCAAACAGCAGATTACTATAATCATTTCCTGCTATTGCACCAAGTCTATTCCACTGATCCACAACTTTATTGCTTAGCCAATACCAGACAGTTTTGAGGACTGATGCTTTATAATATAATTTTATATCTGGTAAGCCTAAGCTGTCTTCTTTTGTACTTTTTTCATCAAATCCCAGAAAATTCTTGACTTTTAATTTCTCCATATAAATTTACTTACAACTTTTTCTAACTTCTTAAAAGTAATTGTTTGGAATTTTGATTGGTGGGGCACTAAACAAGTAGTTTAGTTTTGGTAGAACTGTCATTTTTTATTATATTAGCCTTGACCTATGCATGAATAGTTGATGTTTGCTCAGGTATTTAAATCTGATTTTATTTGCTTGAGCTGAGTTTTTGCAATTGTTTTTCCAAAAAGTTTTTGAGTCTGCCCTTGGCAGGTAGGACTCCCACTTATTTTATTTTGTCTGAGGCTACTTTGAATGGTATTTCTCTTCCTAGCTCTTTCTGCTGTATCTTGCTTTCATATACAGAAATGTTGAGGATTTTATGAGGGTTTTATTTTATATCCTGCTCCTATGCTAAAGTTGTTAATTATTTCTAGTATTTTTTAGATTACTTTTTGGGATTCTTTAGGCATACCATCATGCCATCTGCAAAAAGTGAGAGTTTTGTCTCCTCCTTCCATATTCTAATTCCTTAAATTCCTTTTTCTTCTCTTATTGCTGAGGTTAACACTTCTAATATGGTATTGAATAGTAGTGGTGATATTGAGCATCCTTATTTCATCCCTGATTTTTATTGGGAATGCCACAAGCCTATCCCCTTTGCATATAATGCTTGTTTATGGTTTCAAATAGATACTGCTTATTATTCTAAGGAACAAACCATTTATTCCTATGCTCTCTAGTGTTTTTACTAGGAATGGGTGCTGTGTTTTGTCAAAAGCTTTTTCAGCATTTATTTATATGATCATATGATTTCTGATAGGTATGTTATTGATAAAATTAATTATACTAACACTTTTCCTGATATTGAACAACCTTGCATTACTGGGATAAATCCTACTTAATCATGATGTATTATCCTAATAATAACTTGTTATAATCATTTTTGGTAATATGTTATTTAAGATTTTTGCATCTATATTCATCTGGGAGATAGGTCTATCATTTTTCATTTTCTATTTGAACTCTTTCCTGATTTAGGTATCAGCACCATATTGCTGTCAAAGAAAGAGTTAGGAAGAGTTCTGTCTTCTCCTATTTTGCCAAAGAGTTTGTATACTATTGGAACCAATTGTTCCTTAAATGTTTGATTGAATTCACTTTTGAATCCCTTTGGGCCTGGAGATTTTTCCTTAGGGAGTTCAATCATTGCCTGTTGAATTTCTTTTTCTGAGATAGGATTATTTAGGTTTTTAATTTCCTCTTTATTTAGTCTGTGCACCAATTTGGTTTTTTAAGACATTCTTCTCCTCAGTGAGTTATTGGATTTTTTTTCCAATTAGCCCAGCCTAGTTTCTAAGATGTTATTCTCTTCAGTAATTTTTTTTTTCATGTGTATATCTCCTTCACTAAGCTACTGAATTGGTTTTCATGATTTTTCCAATTAATTCTCATTTCTCTTGTTGATTTTTCCCTTTACCTCCTTCACTTAATTTTCAGAATCATTGTTGAGCTCTTCCATATCTGAGATCAATTCATATTTTCTTGGAGGCTGCGGAGGTAGAAGTTTTGACTTTGCTAGCTTCATCTGAGGGTGTATTTTGAACTTCCTTATCATCAAAGTAACTGTCTATGGTCATTTCTTTTCTGATGTTTGTTTACTTCCCTAGTTTATGACTCAATTTTAACTATTAATGTAAGGTTCTACTTCCAGGGTGTAGGGTGCAATGCTCCAAGTGTTTGGGTTTTTATTTTTAAGCTGTTTTCAGAGATACTTTTAGGGACCTGCAAGTTTTCAATCTTTCAAGGTGGTAGGATTTAAAGAGAAGTTTTTCTTACTCTCCTTGCCTGGATTCTGGTCTGTGGGTGATCACAAGCACCACTTACGATTCTGGAATATTGAGGAGGGTCCCTGCTGTCCTGTGGCGGCAAGCTCTATTGTGTTTCTACTCCTATTCTTCCTTGGGACTGAAAACCAGTTCTATGACCCAGACATAAGTATGGGCAAAACAAAAGAATACTACCTCATTTATAGCAAAGAAACTCCTGTAATGTCCTTCTGATGTCCTTACCATCCAGGTGCTGAGAGCTCTCTAAGTAGTTGCCTCTGGTGATTCAGTATCTCCCAAGGCCTGATCCTGGTCTGTTGGGGTCAGATCTGTGCTGCTGAGGCCTGTACTGAACTGTTCTCTGCTCTCACTTTGGTGTGACAGAGTTTTCCTGCTGACCTTCCAAGTTATGTTTGACAATCTCCGGGCTAAACTGTTTGGAAACCATCAATGTTGCCACTTACCCAGGTGACCAGCATGCTGTTCTTGGATGACTGGGGACATACTGCACTGCACTCCTCTCCCCCAGTGTAACAACTCTTACTTCCAAGTTGTCTTGGGTTGCATTCTGCCACTCTAGAACTTTTTTGATTATTTAAAGGTATTTGGAGTAATTTGGGGGAAACCTTGGGTGAGTCCCTACCTTTACTTTGCCATCTTGGTTCTGCCTCTGCTCTTTATTTTATTTATTTATTTTTGCAAGGCAATGGGTTAAGTGGCTTGCCCAAGGCCAAGTAGTTAGGTAATTATTAAGTGTCTGAAGTCAGATTTGAACTCAGGTATTGCTGACACCAGGGCTGGTGCTCCATCCACTGTACCACCTTGCTGCCCCTGTTTTTTTTATTTTTTATATAAAAAATTGCCTGGTCTCCTTTTACCATAATCATATCCTTCATGTGGTGATTGTCCTACCCCTGCTCTCACATTGTAATTTTCAGGAGCAAAAAAAAAATAACTCACCTCAAAAGTGTAATGGGATTACAGTTGAAAGGATTTACTTGATCTACCTATCATTTCCTTTTACAGATAAAGGTCAAACAAGGTGAAGTGATAATTCAGGTTAATACATGAACTAAGTGACAGAGATGATATTCAAATTCTAATATTCTGATTCGAATCATATCAAATTATATCAGTTTCTATCTCACCATCTCTCTATATACACAGTCTGATAAAGTAGTGTATTTCATATTGTATGTACTCAAAAAATTTCTGTGGAATTTAATTGAATTAAATTAATCAATTAGAATATAATTTTATGTGTGAATACTAAGAATTTTCTCCTATTCAGTGCAACAAAGACTATATCAAACATATACAAAGTATTTTGATTATATAAATATAACATAAAAATTTGGAATATTTAATGTTTAAATGATATTTCAGGGGATTCAGGAGAATTCTGAAGAAAAGACAGATCTCTTGAAATCTCATTTCCATTTGATCAGAAAATGACAACAATGCCTCAGCATTCAATTATCTATAATCCACTGTTGGAGAGAGGAAGTAATTTTTATTCATACCTTCCAGTTGTTGTTTGACTCAGTGTTAGAATACTTTATCTCTCCTGTTCCAATTTTGGCAACATTTCCATATATATTTATGGAATCATCTCTCAGAATTGGAAAATTATTTATTTTTTTAGAGTGACCTATGAATGTGAGATTTGTTCTCTACTGTTTTACAGAATTATCAATACTTTTAATAAAGATTTCATGCTTATTAAATTAAGGATAATACACCACAGGATGATATAGAAAACATATCAGATAGAAGTTAGGATCTTAAAAAATACTGATATACAGTAACACTGAGCTCAAAAGAATCTCATTAGAAAACTCAGCATTAACTGTTTGACAGAAATTCATTGCAATGTTTTAGTAATGTTTAACTATAGTTATTTTCTGTTTTATGTGTTTGAACTACATATTTTTTGCATTTTTACATTTTGTTTTCCAATTAAATACAGTAGTAATATGTACCTATCATTTTTCTTAGGTTTTGAATTTTACAGTTTCTCTCCCCACCTTGCCCCCCACACCACACCACAGAAGGCTGCCTGGTAGTTTCCACATTGTTTCCATGCTATACATTGACATAATGTGAATGTATTGTAAGAGTAAACATAAACTCCCCCCTCCCCCAGAAGATAAGAAACCTCAAGAATGGAGAGAAAGAGAAAAAACTGTACTTCAGTCTGTGTTCAAATTTCAATGACTGTTTCTGGGTTGAGTTGCTTCCTTTATCATAAGTCCGCAAGAGAAGTTGCTTCAATATTTTTCTCACAGTTGCTATTACTAGCTGTACCTCCACTCTATTCCTCCCCAGTCTCATTTATTCTACTCTCTCTCTCTCTCTCTCTCTCTCTCTCTCTCTCTCTCTCTCTCTTTCCTTTCATCTTGGCCGTACCCATAAGCATGTTGAATTTGAGTATCCCCTACCTTGGTCTTCCCTCTCTTCTATCACCTTCCCCCCCTTCCCTCCTCCCCCATTCCCCCTTCTAATTTTCCCTAGGGTAAGCTAGATTTCATCACCCTATTAAGTGTGTATGTCATTTCCTCTCTGAGCCATTTCTGATGAGAATGAAGGCTCACTCATTCCCCCTTGCCTTCCCCCTTTCCACTCCATTGAAAAAGCTTTTTCTTGACTCTTATGTGAAATTTCTTAGCTTCTTCTTCATCTCCTTTTCTTTCCTCCCACTAATTTCATTTATCATCCATTGACTCCAAATTTTTACTATATTATACGATTATATTCCACTCCTTCCTATGGCCTGTCTATATATGCTCCTTCTAACAGCTCTTATAAATGAGAAAGTTCATATGAGTTATCAATATCTTATTTCCATGCAGGAATACAAACAGTTCAATATCATTAAGTTCCTCATAGTTAGTCCTTCACTTTCACTCCTTCTATGGTTCAGCAGGGTCCTGTACTTGGAGATCAAACTTTCTGTTCAGCTCTGGTTGTTTCAATAAGAAAGTTTGAAAGTTCCCTGTTTCATTGAAAGTCCATCTTTTCCCCTGAAAGAGGATGTTCAGTTTTGCTGGGTATTTGATTCTCCTTGTTGGGCTGGGCTGGGCTGCACTGTTGTGGCAGCTTTTTTCCAACCCCTGGTGCTGGTGAAACACACCTTTCCCATAGAAATTCTAACTTATCTTGGACTGGGGAAATGTATCACTCAGTCTTTCTGTAGGTTCTGCCCCTCTAAATTTTGGCTTGAGTCATCATTTGGTTGTTTTTTTTTCGTGTTTGTGGGGGAAGTAGATCCCAGGAAATGCTGCCTTCACACCACCATCTTTGTTCTGCCCACCCCATCTTGGCTCCATCCCCCTATATTTTTCTTATGAAATCATCTTTTTTTTCTGTTATTTCAAATATTTTAATAAGAGTTCTCTGCAAGGCATTTAAAACACCAATTTGGGAGGATAAACTCCAGTGGAGAGAGAGAATACAGAATGCAGGTGACCACAGAGCTGAGGAATTTCCTTGATTTTGGGCAGGAGCTGAGAGTCCACTGCTTTCTGATCAGCCTTGTGCTGCTCTGTAATCTCATATTTTTCTTTCTCTGTGTCAAAAATCTCTCCTTCTTGGTGTCTGGGTTTATGGAGCCCCTTCTTCTTAAAGTAAGAATCAGCAAGAAGATTTGGAATTTTTACACCAGAAAGATTAACCCTAGTAGAGGTGGCAATGACAAATTTCTGATGGGTCCTTCATAGAGGAACACAATTGATGATCAGAGGTCCAGTTACCAGTAGCAAACCACTAGCCAGCTGCTTCAGCAAAACCACATGCTTGCTCCTGTGGTGGCCGGTGTGCGGAATCAGAACTGTGCCTGGGGTGATGCTAGACTGAAATTTCCTCACATGCTGGCTGAAGGATTTTTTGCCATGACAGAAGTTTTCTCGGCACATTTTCAGTAGGGTAATACCTAGCCATTTTGTGAATCTTTATCACTCGGTTTCCTCTATTTTTATCACCACCAACTGGCTTTGAGATAGTAGCAGGCACCCTGTCTTTCTTTTTCCTTTCAATCCCAGGTTCTGGTGCAGCATATTTTTGCTTGTACATGGCTCTGCGGGAATACATTGCATACCTGGAGTATCTGCTGATCCCTCGGGCTAAGACTGGGTTTCAACTGCAATGCTTTTTGAGGTTTTTTCACCACCTTTTTCAGCCCCATCTTCCTTTTTGGCCTTCCTTTCATTTGGAGGCTTGGGGGGGGGGGGGGGTTGCCCGCCATCTTGAGAGAAGGGGAAAGAGCTGAGTGCTTTCTTTCTCACCTTTTGAAAAAAAAATTTATATATGGATATTGATTGTTCTTTGAAAGTTTGATATTATTTTCTTTTTATTGCATCAGATTCATGTGTCTTTATTGTATATATTTGTTCTTTCTTTGCAGATAGATTTATATTCTGAGATTTCATTAACTATGATTTTTTTGGGAGTGATTCTACTTTAATCAAATATAATGATCCCTGTCATTTAGTATCTTTTCCCCATCAGCATTTTGCTTATTAGTTAGTTTTTCTTTCTTGCCTTTATCTTTTATTTAGTCCTTCCTTTTTCTTTTTGTTTGCTCTCCACCAAGCAGATTTCCTTTTCCTCTACTCCTTTTCAACAAGTCCTGCCCATTGTTTGTTTGTTTCTTTTTGAATTTCATTTCTTGGACCTCTTTCTGGAAATGCTTTTATTCACTATACATTATCTATCTTCTGATATAATCTGTAAGCTTTTCTCTTCTAACTTCTTCTTATATTAATATGAACCAGGACCATAAGATAGCCTCCTCTATTCTTCTACTCCTTTTTCTCCTTTCATGCACACTTAATTTTATCATAAAGTATCACAAATAGTTTTGTGTCACCTTAGGTCAAATATCAGCAAAAAATCTATCTATAATTCCCTAGATACATTTTTTTCACTGTTACCTTAATCTAAGTTCTGTCTGCACCTAAATCTCTTTGTGAGAAACTTTGAATGAATTCTCTTAGTTTCTCTTCTGTCACTCTGTTGATATCCTTAGCTTTTGTATTTGTTTATCTCTTCCATATTTTTTGGGGGGGAGGGATAGAGACAGGGGCTTAGAGAAGCAAATAATCTCTTTAGATTTTATTTTTAAATGTTTTAAACATCTGCATTATTGAATTTCTGTCTTTTTCTTCCTGAAATTTGTCAGTACAAGATTCATAATAAGTTCTGTTGTACTACTAAAAAAATTGTTCCATTATTTTTTCATTTGTGATTCAGATTTATTTTCATTTGTTTTTAAAAGTTCTCTTACTAATTTTCTTATGAGCTTTAGTTTTCTGAACTGAATTATTAAATTTAAATCCATTTATTGAGATTTGCAATATTTAATATTTTCCCCAAGCACAATTTATTCTTTCAATTAGTATTGCAATTTCTATTCAGAAGTTCTGAATTATTTTAATTATTTCTTCCTTTCTTATATTCAGGGTTTGTGTTTGCTTGTATGTGTGTGCTTGCGTGGGTGTGCTTGTGTGGGTGTGCATATTCTTCTGTAAAATGTATTACCATCTTTTCATATCGTTGGGTTTCATTGTTTTTTATTTCTCATCTTCTAGATGTCCTTTACTTCTTTAT
Source organism: Macrotis lagotis (assembly GCF_037893015.1). Classification (NCBI taxonomy): domain Eukaryota; kingdom Metazoa; phylum Chordata; class Mammalia; order Peramelemorphia; family Peramelidae; genus Macrotis; species Macrotis lagotis. The sequence goes on along the minus strand of NC_133666.1, from coordinate 362,279,186 downwards.
ATTTGCATTCCCACTTTATTTATTGTCCTCTCTTTTGTTTCTTTGATGAAGCTTAGCCATAACAGATATAATCTTTCCTGTTTGGGTTATATATTGGGTTATACTTGCTTTATAGGCCATAAGTTTGCTTATCTAATTCTCAAATGTCTTTTAAGCCATTCAGAAATTCTAAAAGATGCTGTGACACATCAAGTGTGTTGAATTGTTTTTTCTTTGTTTTGCAGGATTTAATCATGGACAACAGGCTCATTTAATAGACCTGAAGGTCATATATCCTTTTTCTGTTAGTTTTACCCTGTTGGTATATCTTCTTACATTCAAGATCATTGGGTTTCTTCTTTTTGCTTCTTTTTTCATTTTTCCCTATTGCTTAATTTCGTTTACCCTCTGCTATTCTTGTGATTTCCTTGATAACTGAATATCAAAATATCTGGATATGCTACCACATTGGGCAATTCATAGTTCACCAGTCTAAGTCATTGCCTCAAATGACTTTTGTAGGTACAGCATTTGGGGTCCTGCTGAATGCTTAACTCTTTCTCTCACATTTAATGGGTACAGTAACTCCTCCTGCAACATACAGACATGATGTCTTATCTCACTAGTCCTAGACTATTCCTACTGTTCTTCAAATCTTTAATCTGACATTGCCAATTCAGAAAGCTACAATGCTGGTGCAATAGATTCCTTTTTCTATACTTTGGGTCTCCATGTCTCTGGATGAAGTAAGAAGAAATGTGGTCCTATATTTTATTTCAAACCCAGACAGTTCCTTTCTCTCTTTTTCTTCTTTTGCAGTGATCTTTTTCAGTAAAGAAGCTAAGATGTTGCTGATATCTGACTGTCCTGACCCAGCAAAGTTTTGACAAGTGACTATATTCCTTTAGCACAGAAAATGTTGGGGGCAGGGGAGTTTGGACATGCTTTTGTATGTGAATTTTGTTCTAAGCTTATGAACTGATTCCTTAGTTGCTGTGGTTGTTATTTGGAAATCCATGTGTGGGGTTTTTAGATAGGGTAGTGCATTTTTGATGATATTAATCTGGTGGGTAATGGAGGAAACACACAGTGTAAGATGAATAGGCATCAATACATGCATGCTTTTAAAAAAATCTTCTTTTGCATTTGAGAGGTCTAAGAGGACTTGGGGATTAAAAAAAATGTCTAATCCTCTATCTTGTTAGTCACATATTGAGGAAGTTCCTTCCCCATTACTTTTCAGAAAAATCATAAAGTACACTACATTATAGAAGTAAAACAGATTAAACATATTGAAAGGGTCTTGATTTTCTGATATTTTCCGAGTTCAATAGCCTTTTATATATTTCTTTTTTCACTGAGTTCAAAGTAAGCTAACTTTATATAGAGTACTATAAGTCAAACATTAAAGAAAGCATATTAGATATTTGACTGAATCTCATTTTACAAATAACTAAACTGAGGCCCATTCATGTCATAATGAAAGCCAAATAGTTTGATAGAGTAACATATATCATGTATTCAATTATTGACAAGGCATTTAAGCTCTTAAATTCCTATTTTCCCTATCCTCAACTCAGAGTTAGAGATTTAAAGGAATACCATTTTGAAAGGTACTGAATAATAAATAAAAGTGAACTATCTTTAACATTTCTATTTCAATAATGTTTTGTATAAATAACTATGGAAATATGCTACTTTGAAATTGCTTGCAAAACCTGATTGTTAAAAATTCAATGCTAGTGTTTTCTCTAAGAAATTAGAAAGTGCTCCAAATTGGCACTTAATTTGCTATTTGATTGATAGAGTAGACATCAAACAAGCAACTTTAAAATAAAGAAAAAAATTTAAATCTGAAATGGCAGAGTCTTAAAAAGGTCATTGTGAAATATTGTTCCTAGCCCAAAACAAATCAGGAGACCAGAAGAAAAAGTCTAAGATGCCAGAGCCCTTTAAAGTCACAACACTTCTAATATGCCTTTGAGGGAGCAATAGCAGCAGTTACAGCAGTTAGAGCAAGACAGACAATAAGAGGATCTGCCAGCTGAACAGAAAGAATGACAAAGGATCACTGTGTTAGCACTGGGAACAGGACAAGGTACTGTTTGGCAATTATGTTTAGTATATCCACTTCCAGGATACAGTACCATGATGTAGAGGAGTGTTTGTATACACAAAGGATCTTTAGGAAATCATAAACAATGAAGAGATATCAAAGCTAAAAATGTATGTATCTAAATTCTTAAAGGAAATATTAAATGAGTTATAGGAAGAAAGACACAGAAAACTTTTACCATTTGAAGAACTCCATAGTCCCTTCTGAGAGATAGATTAATGCAACCATAAAATAAATTTAAAAATAAGTTAGAGAGATGAATAGAATTTTAAAAACTTTGAAATGATAGATCTCTGGAGAACATTGAATAGGATTATAAAGTAGGTGTTCTTTTTTTCCTCATCTGAATACAGCATTAAAAATAAAATTTCTAAACAATATTGATGCATTATCTTAAAAATAAAACTACCAAGAAAATCACAGCCATATATCCTAAAGACCAAAATAAGACCAAAATATTATCCACAATGGAAAGAAACTAGAATTCTTCCCAATAGAATGAAGCGTGATATTATTATTCAATATTGTATTAGAAATACTAGCTATATCAATAAGAAAATGAAAAGAGAAGAACTAAAAAAGAAATGAATAAGTAAATATATCACTCTTCACAGATGATATGAAACCAGAAGAATTAATAAAAATAACTGAAACATTTAATTATTTTAGAAAATTTTAATATATAAAATAAACTCATAAGATCATCAGTATTTCTGTATATTACAAATATAGAGAAATACAATATCTCAGTACACTATCACAAATAAATTACAAATATCTCTCTCTCTGAAAAGAGAAAGAGAAATTCCACTTAAAATGACAGTAGACAGGGGTGGCTAGGTGGCATAGTGGATAAAGCACCGGCCTTGGAGTCAGGAGTAGCTGGTTTCAAATCTGGTCCTCAGACATTTAATAATTACCTAGCTGTGTGGCCTTGGGGCAAGCCACTTAACCCCATTTGTCTTGCAAAAAAAAAAACAAACCTAAAAAAAATTAAAAAATAAAAATAAAATGACAGTAGACACTATACAATACATGGGAATAAACCTGTAAAGAAAAAACTCAGGAAATCAGTGAATATAATTACAAGATAATTTTTGACACAACAAAGGCAGATTTAATTAATCATAAAAATAAATAATTTCTTATGGCTAATCTAAGTCAATAAAAACGATAATTTTGCAATAAAGTAATTTACTTTTTCAGTATCATAACTATCAAGATATCATAGAATTATTATAATAGAGTTTAGAACAAGAAATCATAATAACATTCATTTGTAATAACAAAAGACCAAGGATAACAACAGAATTAATAAAAATGGAAGTGTTAATAAGGGAAGAATTGCAGTAACAGATTTCAAATATTCCAAAATACTGATCATGATACCCAATCCAGTACTAAAATAATAAATAGAATGTTGCATCAGTGTAAATGATTGTGTGTACAATACACACTTAAAGAAAAATGATAGTACAATATTGTTTGATTAAACCAAAAAGTATCAATTTTTGGGGGGGAAGAATTCAATATTTGTCAAAAAATTGTTGGGGAAACTAGAAAAGCAGTTCAGTAGAGAGTAGGCATAGAATAAAAGCTCATAATGGATACAAAGAAAAGGTTAAAATGGATAAATTATTTATAGAAAAGGTGATAATATAAGTTGCTTTGCTGGTTCTTGTCCTTCATTATTGAAGAAGACCAAATTTTACATCACTATGTTTGAACTAATTGCAAAGTGATCAGGGACTAATATGACAAGTTGGGCCAAATAATTCATGGGAACAACTGGAGTGAGTACTCTGAACTTACATATGTCATGTTTCCTTTGAGTTGTTTCAATTCTGCTTCCTCATAGAGTGCAGCCCCTTCACTGATGAGGGAATGTCATGCTGGCTCATCCTGTGCCAGTGTCTACCAAACTGTACAGTCAATTCTAAAGTTTTTCAATGAGACCTTCAGACTTTCACAGTATTGCCTCTTCTGACCCACTTGTGAGCTCTTGTTTTGTATGAGTTCTCCATAAACTAATCCAAACATATGTCTGGCATTTTAATAATGTTTCCAGTCCATCATAGTTGCACTCTATAGTTGCACTTAGTAATTTTGGAATGCTGGGCAGTTTAGTTTCAGAAAAGACCTCAGCATCTGGTATCTTCTCCTTCCAATTAATCTTTAGTATCTTTCTAAGACAATTTAAATGGAAGTGATTAAGTTTCCTGACACAATGCTGTTAGACTGTTCTGGTTTCACAGACACTTAGCAATAAAGACAAGAGCTCACTAGACTTTAAGTTTGGTAGTCAGTCTTCTCTTTCACAATTTCTTTCAGAGTCTCCCAAATACTGAGCTAGCTCTGGCAATGCTAGTGTTAGCCTCATTGTCAATGTGTACCTCCTTGGAAAGGACACTGCCAAGGTAAGTGAACTTGTCCACAGTACTCAAAACTTTTCTATTTACTTTATTCCATGCTTACACAAATGAATGGTGTGGTGCTGGCTGATAGAGAACATGTTTTATCTTGGTGTTCATTGTTAGACCAAAATTAGCACAAGCAGCCAAAAATTGATCCATACTTTATTGCATTTCCACTTCAGAAGCTTCATTGAGTCATCTGCAAAGAGAAGATCATGCACCAACACGCCCTCCACTTTAGTCTTTGCTTGTAAGCTTTTCAAGATAATGAATTTGTCATCAAGGTAGCTGACCTTCAGGCCAGGTTCATCCTCATTGAAGGCATTTGATAACATGCCTGAAAATAGCATGCTAAAAAGTATGGGAGCAAGGACACATCCTTATTTTACTCTATTGGTAATCAGAAAAACTCAAGAACATAATCCACTATCCAGAACTTGGAGATGAAGTTTCCATGAAATTAATGTGCAATATTGATGAACTTCTCTGGGCAACCAAATTTTGACATATTTCTCCATAAACCATTGTGGCTGATGATATCAAAGACCTTGGTCAGATATATAAATGCTGTATACAGACATCTGTTCTGCTCCTGGCATTTTTTTTTGGAATTGTTGAGCAGCAAACCCAATATGGACTTTCCTCTATCTTATCTGAAGCCACAATCACTGTCAGGAAGGTTGTAAACTTCCAGGTGAAGAATCAATCTACTGAGACTGGCAAGAATCTTAGTAGCAATGACTAAAAGAGAAATACCCTTGTGATTATCACAGGACAATTTATTTCCTTTACCATTATAGAGATAGACAATGGAGTCATCCTTGAATTCTCAGGGGATAACCTCTTCACGCCATATAATCTGAAAATTTTCTGTCAGTTTTTGGATGAGCAATAGACGCTCCCCCCCCCACCCCCGCCCCAACCTTGTAGATCTCAGCTGGAATACAATAAGCATCAGGTTCTTTACCTTTTGAAAGGAAGCTAATGGCATTCAAAACCTCTTCTTCATTTGGGGACTTCGGTTAGGGACTGATTGAGTTCTACTTGATGTAAGTAGTCAATGACTTCTGTAGTGATTGATGATGGTCTGTTAAGAACACTCTGAAAGAGTTCAGCCCATTTAAGTATGGATAACTTTACCTGTAAAATAAATGAATGAGACTAGGACCAAATAAGAGATAATGAACACGGAAGGTAAAATGGTAAGATAGCAATTTATATGAAATTTAAGTGGTTTTGCACAAACAATTCTAATGCAGCCCAAATTGGAAAGTAGACAGGAAACTAAAATAAAAGCATTTTATACCAAGTTTCTCTGATAAATGTCTTTTTATTTTCTCAGATACATAAGAAACAGATCGAAATTTATTAAAAAAAAAACCCAGCAACAAGAAGATTAATACCCAACTGATAAATGATCTAAGATATAAATGGGACATTTTCAAAGAAAGAAAAAGCAAAATTATCAATAATCACATGAAAAATAATCTAAAGTTTCATTTTTGATAATTTTTGTTTTATTTTTTTCTAAATACACTCAAAGATAATTTTCAACACTCATTTTCTGTAAGAATTTGAGTTCAACATTTTTCTACCTTCCTTCCTTGTCTCCCCCTTCCCTATCATGAGTAATATAATATAGTTTATTCATTTAAAATCATGGTAAACATTTTTCAGAAGTCTTATTATGAAAGAAAAAATAGGAAAAATATACGAAAGAAAAAACATAAAACAAATTACAAAAAAGTAAAAATAATATGCTTTGGCTATTTTTTCAGCTTCCATCATTCTTTTTCTGGGTGTGGATCACATTTTCCACTACAAGTCTCTTAGAATTGTCATTCATCATTTTACTACTGAGAAGAACTTAATCTCTCATAATTGATCATCATATAGAATTATTAAAGTATAGAATGTTTTCCTGGTTCAGCTCACTTCATTCAGCATTAGTTCATCTAAGTCTTTTCAGGATTTTTTACAGAACAATAGTATTCCATCTTTTCATATTTCACAATTTGTTCCGTTAATCCCTAACTAAAGGGCATTCCCTCAGTTTTTCAGTTCTTTGCCACCCAAAAGAAGAGCTGCTTGCTATAAATGTCTTTGCACACATGACTTTTTCCCTTTTTGATGATCACTTTGGGAGAGTGACCTTGCAATGTAATTGCTAGATCAAAGGGTAAGAACAGTTTTATAACCTTTGGATAGAGTTTGAAATTTCTCTCCACAGTATTTGGATTAGTTCACAACTTCACCAACAGTGCACTGCTGTCTGAGTTTTCCCATATCCTCTTCAACATTTATCATTTTCCTTTATTGTCATAATAGTAAAAATGATGGGCTTGTATATTTCCATTACCATTTCTCTTATTAATTTTTTATGACTGTAGATAGTTTTAATTTTTTCACCTGAATACTTATGCAACATGAATTATTTTATATCAAAAATTCTGTGAACTGTAATATATATTATCACAAGCAATACTTTAAAACTTTTATTGTTCAAAATTAAATTTGTGGCATACTTAAAGAATATGATAAATATGTAATTTTTTTGATTTTATTCTTTCAGTTTCATGACAATCTTTCTCTTTATACTACCTCTTTAAATGGTTTTATTTTGTTCAGGAAATTTTATTCTTTTCCATTCCAGTTTATAAGAATACAGTCCTGTAGTTGTAAATTTCTACTTTAACTCCAACCAGACTATATGTTTTTATATGAGAAGTATGGTTATTTTTCCTTTTTTTACATTTTTTGATTGTCAGGCTATGAGAGAAAACAAATAACTCCCCCTGAAAAAAGAAACCTCAAGATAAATAAAGTACAAAAGTGTACTTCAATCTATATCTAGAGTTGCCTTGAGTCATGGCACTTTTGAGAAAGATTCAGTCATTCTCAGTTGATCATCCTAAAATATTACTTTTACTTTAAAAGTAAGTTTACAATGCATTTCACATTGCATCTGCTCATGTAAGTCTTTCCAGTTTTTTGATGAGAGTATCCTGTGGCTAATTTCTTAAATAAAAGTAACATTCGATCACGATCACATACCACAATTTGTTCAGCCAACTGATGGACATTCCCCTCAAGTTCCAACTCCTTGACATCAGAAAAAAGTTGAAATGAATATCTTTAATCATATAGGTCCTATTCCTCATATCCTTTTCATTGGTTTTAAGGCATAATTCTTCTCTTTGCATTTTTCCATTTGACCCAGTGTCATTTTTAAGATCTTATTTTTTTCAGTACTTTTTATGGCCCCTTCATCAAGCTATTGATTCATTTTTCATGATTTTGTCATATCACTCTCAATTCTCTCTGCAATTTTTCCTCTACCTTCTCTACTTGATTTTGAAAATCTTTTTTGAGCTCATTCATAACCTGAGACTAACGCTTGGAAGACTTTGATTTGTTATCCTCTTCTTTGTATATTTTTTGATTTTCCTTAACAACCATTGCAACTTGCTATGGTCAGATATTTTGCTTTTTTTTTGTTTGCTCATTTCCTCAAGCTATGACTTGAATGGAACTCTGTGTTAAGGCAGGGCTTTGCTTCAAGTGTGGAGGGCACATTTTTGCAAACCTTTGGGGCTTTGGGAACAGCTGTTTTAGCAATATCTCTAGGGGCCTATAAATTTTCAGCCTCACCTAGAGACAACTTTTCTCTACTTCCCTTGCTTTTGCTATGGTCTGGTAGTGACCACAAAAACTCCTTTGTTTTTTGAAACTGTGAGGAGAGTCCCTACTCCTCTGAGGCAGCAAGCTTTTTTGTTCTGCTTCGCCTCCTCTTCTTGGGAATGGCCCAAACTAGGACTGCAATCCAGATTCAAGGATGGGAAAAAAACAATTGGAGTCATGCTTCACTGTCAGCAAGAGGACCCCTATAATCTCCTTCTGCCCTCTTACTTTCTGTGTGTTGAGAGCTTCTGACACAGCTGCTGTTGCTGTTGACTCAGTGACCTCCAGGGACTTCTCCTGGTACACTGGGGCACTGCTATGGCCTTTCCTGGACTGTGCTCTACTCCGAATCTTTGTGACTTTGCTGCCTTGCTGTCCAAGACAGTCCCTTGGCTGAGAGGTCTGGAGTGTCAATGTTGACACTGATGTAGTGGCCCCATGGCCTATTCCTGGATTGCTGGAACCAGTCTGCTCAGATGTAGCCTGTGCTACATTGGGTGTATCTCTCACTCTAATGCAACCAAATAAAATGAGGAGAACACTTTATATGAGAAGAGCAATATTGCCATAATGATCTGAAGTGAAAGACTCGAGTATTCTGATCAATTTGACAACCTAGCCATCTTCAGAGAGAAAACTGATGAACTCTGAATCCATTTGAAAAATATTTTTATTTTCACTTTTTTTTATTTTTATTGCCTGTGTGTGTATGTGTGTGCTTTCTTTTAAACATGGTTAATATGGAAACATGTTTTGAATGATTTGAGGTGTTTGTGTCATATTAAAATTGTTTGCCTTTTTTCCAGTTATACAAATGAGAGGATATAAGGAAATTATTCAGAACTCAACACTTTAAAAGATAAATTTTCAAAAATACATGTATTTAAAGTAATAAAAGTGTCATAAATGCATACATATTTTGAGAGCCAAGGGTTGAACAATTATAAGAGTACCTTTAGAAAGTTAATATGCTTTAAACCCAGATAAATTCTTGCTTAAGGTTGATTTCTTTTCCCAATTTTTCTACTGGAGCTTTACAATTCTTTTCCAATTCTTCCAAGAAAAATTTTGAGGCTTAAGACCAATTTGCATTCACCTATGGAGTTTCACATGTTGGCCTTTTTCCAATGTCCTTTCCTGAGATGGTCTTTTGATCTTCCTTATCTCCATAATGACTTTCTACTGTTAGGCCATTTTTTATTCTGTTTCTTACTCATGTTTAGCCTAATTCATGGCTTTTAAAGTGGAACTCTTCCCCTGGGTTACTGGGGGGCACTGCATCAAGGTTGTTGATCAGAGACTTGCTCACCAGCTTTCTTTGCTATGGCTTTAGCTGTTAGCAGCTTCCTCATGGACATATTTAAGCTTGTCTCCTGAATCAAAGAATTTGTCCTCTTTGGTGGGCCTTGAGGTCTCTCATTTGGCCTACTGTGCCACTGACTTTCTGAATCAGAGCACAGAGCCTATGGTTTCTGATGGCCATGAGACATAGAGCCTCCTACTAACTTGCTCTGTACCTGCATGTGATAGATCATGCTTCTTCTACACCCAAGTGAGAGAAAATTTTACTGAGGCCCTTCTAAGATATTTTAGATTGAAAAATTAGTCCATTGTGTTTTTTGGTTGGTTCTGTTGCTCTAGAATCCATTTAGAGGTTTGATTGACATTGTTTCTGAGACAAAAATGTGAAGAACTCAGGAAAGTTTCTAGCTTCTCTCTAATATTTTGACTTTAATATTCTCCTATTTATTTAGTATGTTGATTTTATTTGATGGATTCTTCTTTTGTTAGAGTCATTTGTTTCCACTTCCCCAATTCCAATTTTTAAAGATTCATTTTATTCAGTTAGCTTTTCTATTTCTTTTTTTCCAGTTGACCAATTCTCCTTTTAAAGGTTTTGCTTTATTCAGTGAATTTTTCCCATGGGTTGAATTCTATTTTTTTCCTTCAGTCAATTTTTGTGCTTACTTTTCTATGCTGTTATATCTTTTTTTCATAATTCTCCATAACACTCTTCCCTTTCCTAAATTTTTCTTCTACTTTTCTTACATTATTTTGAAAATACTTTTTGACCTCTTTCAAGCTTTCTTTTTTCTACTTGTAAACGATTCTTATTTCCATTTAAGGCTTTATATCAATGCATTTTTGCCAATTTTGTCTTATGAGTTTGTGTTTTGATCTTCCCAGTTTCAATAGCAGCTTTCTATGATTACCACTTTATTATTTTTTCATATTTTCCTCATTTTCAAATGTTGAGTGGGGTGCAGGAGGCACAGTCCCAAGATCATTGGTTTTCTGTAGTGGGTCTTAGGAACTGATGAAATGCCCCCCTATACTGAGGTTGCCCAATCTAGTACTGCCTGCTGCACTGACATTCTGTGGCTTGCAGTATGCTTTTTGAGCTGGGTCTGGGAGCCTCACATTAGGACAACTGTAGTGCAGGCCTTTTGAAATGAGATCCATGCCTCTGTCATGCCAGAATTTGTTTAGAGGCAATCTTAAGTTTTATTTTGTTTTCCCAATGTAACTTGGGAAGAGTTCAAACCACTTTCTGATTTCTCTCTTACATTTTGGTTCTGCCTATCAATTCAAGCTTTTGATGTAAAATTTGGGGTCCTTTGTTCAATTATAAACAGTAATCAGATTTTTTAGTTGAAGTAAAAATTTTATCTCCTTGAAGATCTATATTTAAGGGAATATATATGTATATTTACTTAAACATATAAATGCGTGTATTAGCTACACATATATGCGTATCCATCCATTCATATCCATATCCATATCCATCCATCCAATTGAAATTTCTGAGTATCATTTTTATAAACTATAAATGAGGGCAATATTTCCATTATCATACTTAAAATATTACTTTGAATAATTGCATCTTAAGCATTAACTTTCCATATGAATTTTCATTGTAGAAATAATTATTACCAGGTAATTTATTGTCAATTATATGATTGCCTTTAATCTTGTGATATATATATATATATATATATATATATATATATATATATATATGAAAATAGAGAGATAATTCATAAGGGAACTTCCATTACCAGGTTTCTTATAGTGTCCTAGATTCGTGAAAATTTACTTTATATACATATATATATATAAATACATACTAATTATATACATACATGTATATAATTAGCATCAACGTGTGAACCACTCTAAATTTTTTATTGTTCACTTCTCTGTTTGAAGTTACATTCAGGAAGTCAACTTTTCAAAAATGCAATATATAAAAATAGTTCCCTTAATCATTTGTGCCTAGAATAATGATAGGGATTATAATATTTTTAAAAATTAGAAATGATCAAATAATGGTAATATAATACAGATGAAGTTAAACTTTTTTTGATTTAATAATAATGTTTATCAAGCTTCTGTGATTTTGAAAAATATGACAAGTCTATTCTTATGTGTATTTTCTCTTAGGAAAACAAATGTAACTGTTTATGTTCTTGCATTTTTATTCCTGAAATATTTATTCAAGTGTTTTTAAGCAGCCCAAATGATTTGTAAGTTGATTTTACATTATTCTTTTAGCAGTCATATTTTCAAGTCTCTTTCCCTTTTCAATATCAAATACATTCCAACAATAATTTATTAATTTCTCCTTTTTTCCATAATGTACTAATGAAAATAAGAACTGGGTAGCCCACGCCCTGATAAGACACTCACAACCTAGTATGAGAGATGATATGGAATCAAACATGTATGAACTATGTATCTAGATCTACTGTTTTACCTACCTTTCTACTTTATCTATTTCTCTATATCTTTATCTCTATCTATCTATCTATCTATCTATCTATCTATCTATATCTATCTAACTATCTATCTATCTATCTATCTATCTATCTATCTATCTATCTACCTATCTATTTACCTGCTTATCTTGTCTCTCTCTGGAAATAAATACTTATGTGTACTTAATACCAATGCCAATGTAAAAGTAACAGAGGAAAGGTTTTAGCAATGAGGAGGGACTTGTAAGGCTTCTTTCAGAAGATTGGATATTATCTGGGACTTGAAGAAAATCAAGAGAGTAAGAGGGCAGAAAGAAGGAGAGAAGGAATTATAGATATGAAACACATGAACTTAAATGGAGGATGGAATCTCTTAAAAGAGGAATAGCAAGAAATCGAAAACCTTTTGATTGTTTTCTAGGGAGAAAAACTTGAAAAGTTTGAAAGAAGTTGTGGTATTTTAAAATTCAAAGAAATTGTTTTGTATCTGATGCACTGGATAATAGATAATTGAGTTTTTGAATAGCATGGTGACATGGTAAATCTTCATCTTTAGGAAGATCAACTTAGAGACTGAGAAGAGGATGCACATAAGAAGATAAAGACTTAAGACAGAGCTATCAACAGAGAATGAGGTTTTGAAGATGAGGCCTAGGTTGTGAGTTACAGGCTAATTTCAGAATAGCATGCAAAATCAAAGCAAATCAACCCAACAAAATTTCCATATTTAAAATATATGAATAGATAACATAAACAAGACAACAGGATTAAACATTCTAATAATCAGCACAGGGGCAAACTGTGCTTTTACAACAGCATTCTAATAACCAAAAGGTTGACCTTCTTACACATCCTACACATTATTCTCAAACTTTATTTTAGAGAGACTTTCTGTACACTAGAAGATGAACCACACCATTTCCCAATATAAATGAACCCAGTCAAACTATTCTGTTGTTCCTTTACCCCATCCTCACTTGAATTCCAAAGAGAAGAAAAGAATCTAGTTTTCACTCTGTAAGATAGTCACATTAACTCAGAAGAAAAAACTACAATAACATTAACTGAAATTTTTGCACAAGGAGGATACTGTATCTTTCTTTTTCTGGCTTTTAAGGTTAGCTGCAGATGGGCAGGAAAAGAGAAGTTTTGACTCTCCTTCTATGAATAAACAAGTTTTCATATGAGGGGGTAAGATATTCAGATCCATAAAACTATTTTATCTGAAAACCAATATTCAAGATTAGATATGACATAAATTTGAGGGAAATAATTTGCTCAGGTTAAGCAAATAGGTCATAGAAACAATGCTACCCTAATCATGCATATCATATTATTCTCCCACCAAAGATATTTGCTTGTCATGTTGAAATGTATGTGTATGGTTTTGTGTGTGTTTGCTACCTATGATCTTCAGAAAGCTCAGCACTGAAATCAATTTAGAAGAAACAAGAAAATTGATAAATTATAACAGTTCTTTTTCTGATAGAAATGTTTATATATATAGTTTGAGATTTTTTTTTCCTTTTTAATATCAACATATAGTGATTTATGTGATCCTAGAAATGTTATACTTTATAAGTCAATCTCTCTTCATCCTCATTCTCTTTATACTAAAATTCACAACAGTGTATCAAACTTCAGACCCAAAGAAAAATCTTAGGAAAATAATTTACTGACAATTTATCACTTTTACTAGTTGGTTCAAAGTTAACTTCCTCAGGAACATCTCAAGGATAATAAAACTAAAAAAAATGACAATAACATTTAAGAAGAGAAATAATCTCCAAGGGTACCAAGGTAAGGCATATGAGATTAATATGCATTTTCTTTTCAGGCTGAAAATTACCTCTTCCCAAGAGGAAGACAAACTGTTGACACAGACTCATTAAGATGTCAGCATCCAGAATGAGCATCTATTATCACAATCTATTTTCTCTGAGAGGATGCATATAGTAAAGAGCCAAAGAAAATGCAAGAGATGAAATTAAATTTTCCGCCTAAGGGTATCCCATTTAGAGTTCACACCACAAAAATAATACTCCCCTTCTAAAGATACTTTTTTCCCTTGGACTTCATAGATAGATGTTCTAGAATTTAAACCAGGACAAAGAACTTGATCTATATAACAAAGTGAGAAATGGGTTATTTTGAAGGAAATTTAAATCATTTTTTTGCATTATTTTTTTTTGTATGTTAAAAAATTAATGTGTATTTCATGCTTAGGGGAAAGAAGAATCATAGGATTACAATTCAGAGAGGTGCTGTTACTTTTTTTCTCCACTCCCTGAGACATTTCCAATCTAAATAACCTAAAGCAATGGTATCAAATTCAAATAGAAATAGTGACAATAAACTATTCATAAAGATTCATGGGGGAGTGGAGGGAAATATTTATTACTCTTACTGATGCTTTATGGTAGTTTTATGTTTTTATTAAACATTTCCAAATTAGAGTATTATCTGGTTCAGGTTGAACAAAAGATTGTTTTAGGCTCCATGCAATTCATCGGCAATAGTTTTAATATCCCTGAACTACAGACTCTGGTGTAACTTTATTTATAAGCACAATGTACCAAGAGATTTTAGTAACATCTCTCTATCTCAATCTCCATATTCACATACTACAATCCATCTATCTATCTATCTATCTATCTATCTATCTATCTATCTATCTATAAACTATGCATGTGTGTACATGCTTATATATATCTACAGAAATATAAAAACACACATACCTATATATTCATACATATGCACACAACCACACATGCATTTATCTGTATATAATTATATGTGTATATATGTGAGTATATAGATAGATATAAATATATTATCTATCATTGTCCATTTTCAAGAACTTGAGCAAGAATGCTATCATGAAATTGATGTCCATTTCTGATGAACCACTCCAGGCAACCAAATTTTGCCATAATTTTTCATAAACTCTCATGACTGATGCTATCAAAGACCTTGGTCAGACCTACAAATGTATACATACCTCTGTTCTGCTTCTGGGATTTTTACTGGGATTGATGGGCAGCAAACACCATATTGACTGTTCCTTGACCTTTTCTGAAATCACACTAACTCTCAGATAAGTGACCATCTTCCAATTGAAGTAAAAACCTATTTAGGATACACATCATACATGCACACGTGCACATTCAAACACACATATATGCATATGTGCATGCATGTATGTATGTATATAAATATAAAGATGCCATGGAGGTCAGGAGATAAATTTACAGAGAATGTTTCAGGCATGTAGAATTAGTAGAGGAAATGTAAAGAACCTAGAGATACACTTTCATGTTTGTGGGGATAGTCACTGTGTAGAAGATGTAAGAAGATTAGAAAGATAGTTAGTGGTCAGGTCATGAAGGATTTTGCATAACAAATGGTGTTTTTTTTTGTTTTTTTGTTTGTTTGCTCCTGGAATCAATAGAAAGCTATTGAGTTTATTGAGCTGTAAATGCAATCACATGAACAGATCTGCATACTTGGGAAAATCACTTTAAGGTCTGAATGGAGGATGATTTGGAGTGGGGAGAAATTTGAGACAGGTATACTCACACAATCAAGACAAAAATCAATAAGGGCCTTCATCAGTTGTGTGATAATAAATAATTTTTTAATAGAATTTATATTAGTTTTGCTATTCATAACCTTGTTTCCACCATTTGAGAATTTCATAAATTGAATGATATTTCATATAAGACTGGATTCTATTTGTCAAAAAGCAGATACTCTTTTTTGATTAATATGCATCTAAAATATTACTTTCTCTTTGAGTATAAGGGGAAAAGTACACTAAATATATATTATTTATTCAAAAATTTTTTGTTTCTCAATATATATTCTGGGGCATTTATTAAATGCCTGCTATGTTACACAAATTCTGTTGTTTAAACAATATTTAATTTGATTTTTTGATTTAATCAATTAAAGCTTAAAAATGCACTAAGAAGGAGGGTGGAGCCAAGATAGTGGCATGAAAGCAGGAATTCCCAGAAACTTGTTCTCCTCAAAACTCCAAAAACTGTCAAATTATGATTCTAGGCAAGAGTGACAGGGGTAGAACCCACTGAAAGACTGAGTGATACAATTTCTCAGTCCAAGATAATTTAAATGTTCCACAGGAAAGGTCTGTTACACCTGGACCAGGGATTGGCTCATAGCCACAGCCCCAGTACACCCAGCCAGGCAGGATGCCTGATCAGTGGCAGAGGGGGTGGTTTCCAGACCTCTTGACCCAGGGATCATCAGGGAAAGCTGTAAGTGGTGGTGAGAGAACTTTGCTGCAACAGTGAGTTGCAGAGTGAGTCTGGAACACAGTGAGTGTGGAACAAAGCTCTGGCCTCAGAGCAAGTCCTGTGGTGAGAACCTGCTGTGGGAATCAGCAGTCCACCCAGCACATCCAGAGTTCTCAGTCCATAGACTGTAAGGGGGTCAAGGGAGACTGCAGAGGTCTTTTCTGTTCTCCCTGGGATAAGGTTCAGCCGTTTGCCCACACTCAGATCCAGTTTGCAATCTAGACCCCCACAAAACCACCACAGCCAAGCAGAGTCCCCCTCACAGTTCCAGGACAGAGGAGAGGGTCCCAAAACAGGTAAGAGAGCAGTCAGGGCCTCTCATAAGACCTTGGAGGAATTAAAGTCCCTGTGGGCTATCACCAAACCCCTGCATAGACTTGGAAGTGTGGTAAATCAGTCATAGGCTGAGGAAATGAGCAAATAACAGAAAAAGATAATCTGACCTTAGAAATTACTTTGGTCCCATGGAGGATCAGAATATATACTCAGAGGATGACAAAATTGAAGCTTCTGTATCTTAAACCTCCAAGAGAAATAGAAAATTGCCTCAGGCTATGGATGAAATCAAAAAAGACTTAGAAAAGCAGTTAAAGGTAGGTAGAGAAAAAATGGCAGGAGAAATGAGAGCAATGCAGATAAATAATGAAAACCAAGTCAGCAGCTTGGTAGAGAAATACAAAAAATACTAAAGAAAATAACATATTGAAAACAAGTTTAGGCCAAATGGAAAAAGCAAATCATAAGTCAAATGATGAGAAGAAAGTTTCAAAAAGCAGAATTGGCTAGCTGGAAAAGAAGATCAAAAAGGTCTCTGAAGAAAATAATGCCTTCAAATTCAGAATGGAACTAAAGGAAGCTGATCACTTTGCAAGAACTCAGGAAGAAATAAAACATATTCCAAAAAAACAAATAGAAGAAAGTATGAAATGTCTCATTGGAAAAGGAACTAATCCTGAAAACAAATCCAAGAGATAATTTTAAATTGGGCTACCTGAAAATCATGATCAGGAAAAGAGCTAGACTTCATATTTCAAGAAATAATATGACTAAATTGCCCTGAGATACTAGAAGCAGAGGGTAAAATAGAAATTGAGTGAATTCACAAGTCACCTCCTGAAAGAGATCCCAAAAGAAAACCTTTCAGGAATATTATGAGCAAACTCCAAAACTCACAAAAACTTCCAGAAACAAGCAAGTCAACTACCATTGCTCTGATGTCTGGATTACACAGGATCTGGCAGCATCTAAAATAAGTGCTTTTAGGGCTTGTAATATAATATTTTGGAAGGCAAAAGATCTTGGTTTACAACTGATAATCAACTACCCAGAAATACTGAACATCCTCTTTCAGGGGTAAAGATGGACTTTCAGTGAAACGGGAATTTCAAACTTTCCTATTTAAACAACCAGAGCTTAACAGAAAGTTTGATCTTCAAGTAATTTACTCAGGGGAACCATCAATGGGGTGGACGAGAAGGACTAATTATGAGGAATTTATTAATGTTAACCTGCTTGTATTCCTCCATGGGAAGAAGATATTGATAATTCATATGAATTTTCTCATTTATAAGAGCATTTAGAAGAATATATAGACAAGACACAGGAAGGAGATGAATATAATTGTATAATATAGTAAAAAGATGGAGTCACTGGGTGATAAAGGACAGTACTGGGAGGAAGAGAAAGAAGAGTAAGAAGGGGCTAAGATACTTCACATAAGACTCAAGACAAAGTTTGTACAATGGAGTGGAACAGAGAAAGTTGAGGGGGGATTTAGTGATCTTTCATTCTCATCAGAAATTGCTCAGAGAGGAAATAACTGCGCACCTAATAGGGTATAGAAATCTATCTTACCCTAGTGATAAATGAAAAGAAAGGGATGAGATAAAGGGGACTGAGGGTAGGGAAAGGGGAATTAGGTGATAGAAGAGAGGGAAGATTGAGGAAGAGGGTACTCAGAGACAAAGCACTTCGGAACAGTGACAGGATGAAAGGAAAGAGAATGGAA
Source organism: Macrotis lagotis (assembly GCF_037893015.1). Lineage (NCBI taxonomy): Eukaryota > Metazoa > Chordata > Mammalia > Peramelemorphia > Peramelidae > Macrotis > Macrotis lagotis. The sequence goes on along the minus strand of NC_133666.1, from coordinate 362,260,911 downwards.
TAGATGAGATTGGGAAGGAAGAGTGGAGGTAAATACAGATAGTGATAGCAACTGTGGGAATAATATCGAAGGAACTTCCCTGGAGGCTTTGATGGAGAAGGCAACTCAACCCAGAGACAGAACCTTTGGAATCTGAACAAAGACTGAAGTACACTTAGGTTTCTCATTTTGGGGAACAAAGCAGGGTTTATGATTACTCTTATATGATTATTCTAATAATATGAAATATATAAACAAGAATTTTTCATCAAAAATTCATTAAGATTTTTTTAGAATACCCTGAATAAGCGAATTTAACCAAGATAAAGGGCTATAATATTGACATTATTTTTCTTTTCATTTCGTTCTACCACCAGCTACTTTATTCGTAATGGAATGTTCTAGTCAATTTGTACAGAACCTCCAGGAACTATTTTTCTAGTTAATTCTCTCTTTTTTTTGGCTAGAATCCATGAGGATGCTTTTACACAATAAAATTTTCTGCTTTACTACCTCTCATTCATTTCTAAAATCTTTTCAGTTTGTCTTCTGAACTCATAATTTAACTAAAATTCTTCTCCAAAGTAACTGAGAGTCAAGCTAAGATGATTACCTAGAAAGTATTATAATAGATTTATGACACAACAACTTATCCAAAGAGAGCTAGAAAATGAATCAGACTTATTCTGTACATGAAATGGCAAAAAAACAAGCCTCAGTGAGTCATTTTTTTCCAAGTCTAATCTGAATAGAAAGACATTGAAGTTGTGTGAGCAACATATCCCAAACCATAATCATTAAATTCTTCTTTCTCACTTCCTTCCTCCATTTTAGGATCCAAATAATGCTCTATCATTTTAGCCTGTATACCTTAACTAAGGGGAAATTGGAATGAATGCAGCTTAAAATCTTATTTGTATCTATGTACATGTGATTCTATACTGAAATGACAGATCATTTTGCATTTCATAGATACACTACTAGAAAAAATATTCTCCAAAATAAAATCCAAACATGTTTAAATGAAATCACATTCATAAAAATATTATCAGTTCTATATTACCTACATGATTTGATATGCCTCTCCCAGGCGAAACTTTCAAATACTAAGCTAAAGGGTAATCAAAAATTAAACCATCAAACAATAACATTAAGCCTTAAATATAAATAATGGTGGGGAAGCTAGGTGGTGCAGTGGATAAAGCACCAGCCCTGAAATCAAGAGTACCTTGGTTAAAATCTGGTCTCAGACACTTAATAATTACCTAGCTGTGTGGCCTTGGGCAAGCTACTTAACCCCATTTACCTTGCAAAAACCAATAAAACCAATATATATATATATATATGTATATATATTATATATATATGTAATGGTCGAAAGAATTAGAGTAAGGTTCTCATAAAAATGTTTTCTCACTCTCTAAAACATTAATTTGCTCTATTAAAATATGTTAAGAGCAATTTTCATATTGAAGTCAGTCTAGAATTTGTATAGCTACAATTATCTGCAATATTGTCATAGAATCATGTACATAATACTTGCTAAAAGACAAAGTGAAGTATGCTTTAATGAGACTTCACAAGTATTTTTACCAATAACACCATTGACATGAGGTCCCGAATGAACCTATCTATTACTAAAGATATGAAAACTTTAGTTTCAAATACAAGTCTTTGAATTATTTTTCCAAAAACTTATTTTCCAATTTCTCTCTCTTTTATTCCAAACATATAAAACTGAATTTATCACTAACATTTGAAAACCTGTGGTTTTTCTGCCATTCCATCTTTGATTATATGCTTTATTCTGTGACTTGAATGTTAGCTATTGCTTCAGAAAATAGAAAGTCAATAATTCTGTCATGCTCTGGCTCAAATGATACCTTCAAATTGAAGGAGTGAAATCAGTGAATAGTATTCTCTTCTTACTCCAAGAAAGATACTAAAATTTCAAGAACTTTATGGCTTTTCATTTCACTTATAGCATATCATATGCATGTTGTTTGATGTGTTACAACTCAGCCAATGAAAGACCACCTTATTTCAAAATTATTTCAAATTTTTAAATAGTTTAAAAATTTTCAAGAACTATTTCACCAATACTCACAAAGACACAGTTTTCCTTGGTTTGTCTTGAGCGCTTATCATTGGAAAAATACACATACAGGGTACACAAAAGACCAGAGAACATGTAAGGAGGATTATTCTACATCTGTTTTCTTTTCAATTTTCTAAAGAAAGCATATTGATGATGCATACTGGATATATAATACGAACTCTGGTACTTAAGTTTCTGCACAACTGAGAGAAAAAATTGATATTTGGCATGGATATAAAGTCCATTCCACTCCACTGATGTTATTGTAGTTCACACAAATGATGGGGCTAAGTTGGAAAAAACTGAGTTGGATCATGACCTCCACTTAGTATTGTGGTTGGTGTATTAATGTTTACTTCTCTTTCCTTCTATTTCCCATTATAACTAGATAACTTCAGTACATATACAATATTTTAATCTGAACTTAAATTACTAACAGTAGAGAGATCTACATTACTTTTACTAAATTTTAAGCTGATTTAGAATGTTATACATATTTTGAGCTTTAATTTGTTTCCAGGGCTATGAGATCCTGGATGTATTGATGAACTTGAAAATAATTTTTGACAGCTAACTGCTGTTGTAATGGAATGGAGAAAGAAGAAAAATTATCTAGGAAAGGAATCAACTTGAAAGAACAAATATATGTTTGCATGTCCTCTTCCCCCACTTTTCCTATGAGGGAAAGAAAGAATAAGGGAAAAGTTGGACATTAATTAAGAGAGAGTAGTGAAAAATGGTTCTGTTACTCCTGGAGGATAAAAAAGCTGTAAACAGTCTAGTTATGACAATTGATTCTAGGCCAAATTTGAAATAATATATAACAGCAAGATTAATGAATTTGTTTTATTCAGAAGAATAAATCATTAACCATAAACTGGAATATATCTTCCCTTCTTTGTCTCCATTTGATATAATTATTTATAGTCAATACATTTTATATAACAACATCACAAAAATTATTTGTACACTTTGCTTAAAAAGTGGCTAATTTTAAAAATGAACTCAGATTACTGGGTCTTTACTATTTCGGGGAATCTCTGACACTATCTTCCAGTTCAGAAGGAATTTGAAATATGAAGCAAAAATTCATCATTTATTTCATTTGTTCAAGGTTTAGTCATCCACCTATTTTTACCTCCTGTTCCCTCTATATTACTAGAATGGGTAATGTTTGGAGATCATGAGACTGAGCATAGTTGTGTTAGCATAATTTCAGGTGATTCTATAAAATTTGACAATTTGAGAACATCATGAAAACAAAATCATGACAATAGTATCTATAGTTCTTTGTACATTTTGAATCAGTGAAGATAGAATATCACACATAGTTGCTTGTTCTGCACTATTTTTGCTCTTGTTTTCTCATATATTCTCCACAGAATTTCACTATTTTCACATTCCCATACATCCTGATAATCCAAAAATTATAAAGTTTGACCTCATTTGGCAAAGTAAAAAAATCACATTAATGAAATTGTGATTGAATTACAACCTATTATGATACGTGAGAAAAAACCTTTTATCTCCCATTGAAATTTACCATGTTTACATCACAAAATTTTTGTGTCTTTGTATGTACAAGTGAAGAATCTTGGCACACATGAAAATCTTATGAAATGTTGATTCATTAAGAAATGATTTTAGTGGTGATGGTATATTAGAAATGTCAATTGCTTTTGAGAACCAGATTTAGAACTGAACTGAATTTACATGTTTTAATAATATATCAAAAAGTAAAGTATAACAATTCATGTTAAATCACCTTTGTATCAATCCTTTAACATGGATAAAATGCAAGAAATGCCTGAAGGTTAAGTGAGGGAATACTGAAGGCAGGATTCTTTTGACTGACCTCTGAAATCACATTTTCTTCTTTTCTCAAGCAGATTAGATAGTCTCAAGAGGGTATCTGTATATCTAGACTAAATGAATAGGCATGGAATCCTTTTAGGATTCATTGTCTGAGGTAGGGTGTGTTTTGTGTACTTCCTGTTGTGTACCTTCTCATCTATCTAATGAAATGTTTAAGGATACATCATCTTAGAATGTGTGTGCGCACACACACACACACACAAACACACAAACAAACACAAAACTACACATCCCTATCTCTTTGCAATTTACTCAACACAGCCCTCTGAAATAGCACTGAACAAATCTTCATTAATTCCACTCCAGTTGTTTACAATGTGAAAATCAGGCTAAGTATTTACTTTCTACTTTTTATTTCAAGGAAGGATGCAAAAGGATTTAATTAAGTCTCCTTAATTGGTGCTGTTCTTTTTCTAACCTGAAGATTTCTGTATCTTTCTTTCTCTATGAGTAAATAGCAGTTTACAGAGTCCTCTACTTTATCTGTGAAATTACTTCCAATTCTGTAAGAAGATAGATTTTTCATATAACTCATTTAAAATATTTAGACAAATATTTCTCACCACTATTTTCAAAAGTCATAATGATAAACACATTGCATAATATAATTTAATTTGTCACAAATATCTTAAAATAAAAATACAATAGCCAAAGTTAATGGAACTAAATATTCATAATTAGGAAGTACACATGATTAGGAGAAGAGAGCTGGAAAGAACCATAAAGAACTTTCAAAAGTTATTTGGAATGTTGCAGTCTGTTGACTCTGCTACTCTCTACTTTTGTGACCTTGAGCGTGTCATTTAAACCCTCTCAAACTGTATTTTTTAAAATATAGAATGAGAATTCGCAAATAAGTGGTCCCCTTCAAATTAGAAAAAAAATAACCAACAACAACATCTGATCCTCTGAACATAGACTATAGTTATCATAAACTTTTGGGTGCGAAAGATCAAGTGTTCATTGACTGATTAAATGATTTAGCACCAACTTCCCAGTCCCTTTAAGAACTTCAAAAAGTTTGTTGAAAATAAAATGAGTTTCACTTATCAATGTGACTGTGCACTAGATTGATTCGTTTCTGAATTATAGCAGTATAAAGTATACTATTCCATTAATTCTGGAAAAATCTTTCAGGGATATACATTTACTATAAATATGACTAAACCATGATAAAATTAGTTATTAATCAAATATTTGTTTAATTAGAGTATGAAATTGCATTTGTTTATGTTAGGGGGAATAAGAAGAGGACCAAACATCTTATTCTGTATAACTAACTTTAAGTCTCAGTAGAAAAATGGTGGAGAGAAGCTAAGAAGGTCCCTGAGATTTTCCTAGTTTCCCTCTCAAACAACATTAAATGAAACCTTTAAAAGGTGAAAGAATTTACAAAAAAGACAATGAAACACTATTCAGATGAAAATATTTTTGAGGGCATTCAATAAAGGTTTGTCTCACCATGGTAGAAAAGGAACATTGCCCAACCGGGGAGCAGGGAAGCTAGGAGGAATCTCTGAGCTATAAGGTATATCAATAACTGAGGCTTACTGAAAGAGGCAAAAAAGGAAAAATTCAAATACCAAGGAGTCAAAGTCAGGATTATGCAAGATTAAGCAGCTTCAACTATGGAAGGATAGAAGGGTCTGTAATATGATAAAGTGGTGGAGTGGGGAGGAGAGCTTGAATTACAAACAAAAACCAATGACTGCAAAATTTGGCATATTCTTTCGGGGAAAAGATGAATATTCAATGAAATAGGGAACTTCCAAGCTTTCCTGATAAAAGACCTGAACTAAATTGGAAATTCAGTCTTTAAATATAAGATTCAAGAAATGATTAAAGCGATATACAGAAATAGAAAAAGGTTAGTCAATAAGAATAAATTCTTAGGGACGGCTAGGTGGCGCAGTGGAAAGAGCACTGGCCATACAGTCAGAATTACCTGAGTTCAAATCCAGCCTCAGACATTTTATATTAAATTACCTAAATGTGTGGTCTTGGGCAAGTCACTTAACCCCATTGGCTTGCAATAAAAAAAGAATAAATTCTTTACATCCCTACCCCAGAAAATAATACTTAGAACTCTTGAGTATTGTATTTCTATTAGGGCAGTTGGAAGCTGCATACTTAGACATAAGGTGTGGATGTAAGATGATTATGATGTTATGATATTTTTAAAAAGGTAAAATATGAAGGAAAGGATTATATTGAGAGAAGAAAATGGAATCAGAAGAGAACATATCATATCATATTTAAAATACAAATGAAATGTAACAATAGAAGTAAAGAAGCAGTTGTGAATATAGAATATTACTCTAATCCAGACAAGTGATCAAAAATATTAAAGATTTGACTCAAGGAGATAATGACATATACTCATGACTAGATTTAGAATTTTATTTTACCCTACAAGGAAGTGAGCCAGAAATGGAAAAGAGACAAAACAAAAAGCAAAAAGACAGAAGTGAAGGCAGATTGAAGGAAATGGTGATGATGAAATATCTGATGAAAAATGAGAAATAATATGAATGGATAAAATAGAAAGAAAGAAAATTAAGTATAATCATAACTCTGAATGTGAATGGTATGAAGTTTCCCATAATGCAGAAGTAGATAGCAGAGTACATTAAAAACCAGGATTCTATAATACGTTATTCAAAATAAATGCATTTGAAGCAGGGAGATACATACAGAATAAATGTTAATATATGGAGGAGAATATATTATGCTTCAGATAAAATAAAAATAAAAACAACAGGAAACCCACTTGGGGTAAGAATCCTGATCCAGTGGCCAGAAATGAATTAACATGACATGAATTAGGATGACTGGAAGGTCAATCAGGTAGTGCAATGAAAAAGCACTGGCCTTGGATTCAGGAGTATGGGAGTTCAAATCTGGCCTCAGATACTTGCCACTTACCAGCTGTGTGACAAATCCCTTAACCTTGATCGCTTTGTATCCAGTAATGCTGATTCCTATCTGGTCACTATACACATATGTCTCTGGAGGCAAAAATGAGGTAGGAGACTTAGCACAGCATTCCCTAACTCAAATTCAATTCTTGTGTTTTTCATGGCATCACTTCCCAGATGTCATGAACTTCTTCAAGAGCAAAGGATAAATATCATCATCATAACATCCATATTCTTAAAGAAGTTGAGTAAGATACAGGAAGAAATGGTAAAATTATACTAGCACAGGACTTCAATACCCCCCCTCTCAGAATTAGATAAATTTAACCAAAAAATAAACAAGAAATATTAAGGAGGTAGACAGAATCTAAGGAAAAGTTAGATATAATGGTCCTATGGAGAAAACTGAATGTAGAAGAATAGGAATATACCTTTATCTCAATGTTAATTAGTATCCAGACAAAAATTGGCTATGTATCATGACATAAAAATATTATAATCAACTGCAGAAAGGTAGAAAAATTAAATTATTTTCTTATCATATTACAATAAAAATTGCTTAATAAAACATCATGGAAGAAAGACTAAAATTAATTGGAAATGAAATAACCTAATTCTAAAGAGTTAGTGTAACAAACAACAATTCATGGAAACAATCAAAATTTCATCCAAAACAGTGACAATAATGAGGCAACATACCAAAACTTGCGTGATGCAGAGAAAAGAATTATTAGAGGAAATTTCCTATCTCCAAATGCATACATTAATAATTAGACAAAGAGAAGATAAATGAATTAGCCATACTACTAAAAATTAGAAAAGCAATAAATAAAAAAATCACCAATTAAATACCAAATTCAAAATCCTGAGGATCAAAGGAGAGTTTAATTAAAATTAAGTGTAGGAAAACTATTGAATTACTAGTTATTTAAAAAAACAACAGAAAAACTAGATAATGTTATTAAAAAAGAAATCATAGCCAAAGTAACAGCATCAAAAATCGAAAAAGGTGAATTTATCACCAATGAAAATTAAAGCAATAATTAGCTGCTATTTTGCATTACAGTCTACTCATAAATCTGACAATCTAAGTGAAATGGATGAATATTCAAAATATATAGATTGCTTATATCAGCAGCAGAGAAAAAAAATACTTAAACCTATATTACAAAAAGAAATTGTACAAGTCCTCAACGTTTTCCCTAAGAAAAAGATCTCCAGAGCTAGATGGATTCACAAATGAATTCTAACAAACATTTACAAAACAATGAATTCCAATACTGTATAACTATTTGGAAAAATCTGTGGAGTCTTATTAAATTTCTTTTAAGATACAAAGAAGACTTTCTTACCTAAAACAGAAAGAGTCATGATTGAGAAAAGAAAGTTATAAACCAATTTCCTTCATGCATATTGATGAAAAAATTTAAATAAAGCATTAGCAAATAGATTACCACAAGTTATTACCAGGATAATACACTATGATCAGGGGGGATTTACACCAAGAATTCAGGGTTCGTTCCATATTAGGGAAATTATCAGCATTATAGAGGTTGAAAAAAACTTGTGACAAATATAGGATGTAATCCTAATGGAAACACTAGAGAACACAGAAATGAAGGAGATTTTTCTCTAAAATGAAAAGCAATATCGATCTAAAATCATTAATAAGTATCTTATGTAATTGGCATAAGCTAGATCCTTCCCAATAAAAGCAGAAATGAAACAAGGATGTCAATTATAATAACTATTACTCAAAATCGTGCTAGAAATATTAGCTGTAGTAATAAGAGAAGAAAAGAAATTGAAGAAAACAGAATAGGCAATGGGGGAACAAGACTTTCCCTCTTTGTATGTGATATAATGGTATGCTTAAAATTCTTGAAATATACAGTAAAAAATATTTGAAACACTTGTTTCAATCATGATATAAAATAAACCCACATAAATCATTTGCATTTATGTACATTACTAACAAAGACAAATGACAAATGTAGAAAGAGAAATTTCATTCAAAACAATTGTAGACAATATAAAATATTTAGGAGTCTACCTGCCAAAAGAAATACTATATGAATATATTCACAAAATACTTTTCACACAAATCAAGTCAGATCTAAACAAATCAAAAAATATCAGTTGCTCATAGGTGGGTCAAGCTAATATAATAAAAAGTGAAATAAATCTGAAATCTACTTATTCAGTTACATGCCAATCAAATTGTAACAAAATATTTTCTAGATTTTGGAAAAATACAGTAAAATTTATCTGGAGGATCAATATATATCAAGAATATTAAGGAATAAATGAAAAAAATGTAAAGGAATGGACCTAGCAATACTACATTTAAAAGTATAGTAAATAACAGCAGTTGACAAAACTATTTGATTTTGGCTATGAAATAGAATGATGTAACAGTGGAACAAATTAATTTCATAATACACAGTACTTCCTAACTGTAGTAATCTATTGTTTTATGAATTAAAAAACTCCAGCTTCAGGGATAAGGACTCAGTATTTGACAACACACTTCTGGGAAAACTTAAAAATAGTATGTGAGAAAATTGTCTGTGACCATCCCACATCTTACAGAAATATAAATTTAGAAATAAAAAGTGATAGTATAAGTTCATTAGAAGAGCAAGGGAATTTTTACTTGTCAATTACATGAAGAGAAGAATTTATGACCAAAGTAAAGATAGAGAATTTTTATGAAATGCAAAATGAATAATTTTATTCCATTAGATTGAATTTTTTTTGCACAAACAAACCAATACAAGAAGAGTTGGAAGGAAAGGAAAAAGCTGGGAATCAATTATTATAACCAGTGTTTCTGATAAAGGCATAATTTCTACAACACATAGAAAGATGAGTGAAATTTATAGGAATACAGGTAACTTCCAATTTGATAAATTTTCAAAATAAATGAACAGTCATTTTTCAGATGAAGAAATTAAAGTTAACTATAGCTTTTTAAAAAAATGCTCCAAGTCACTAATATTTAGAGAAATGCAAATTAAAATGACTCTGAGATACTACTTCAAAGATACTACTATCAGATTGGCTATTATGACAGAAAATGGAAATGATAAATGTTGGAGTGCAATGTGGGAAAACTGCAACACTAGTGCATTGTTGATGGAGTTATGAATCGATCCAATCATTCTGGAGAGCAATTTGAAACCGTGCCCAAAGGGAAATGAAATTGTGCATACATTTTCATTTAGAAATACCACTACTAGGCCTATATCTCAAAGAGACAAAAAATAGGAAAAAAAGACCTACATGTACAAGAATATTGATAGCAATTTTTTTAGGATTATTAAACCATTTTAAGCTCAAGCCACTCACATGCATACTGTTGGTTTACACAATGTTAAAATAAAGGGGAAAGTATATTTTCTTTATACAAATATAATTTCAAGTATACGTGTATAGAATTTTCACATTCCTTATCAAGATGGTAAATTTTCATTCACATTGTTCTTAAAGCTGTTCAACAAGAAAAACCTTTCCTAAACTGCCTTAAATACATTAATATAGTCTTGTATCTTCACCTCTTCTTTGTTTCCCCTTTCCCCCAAACCCAGTCTTCTGTTCACTCTTGTGTCCTCTCTGAACAATACTGTTCCTTAGTGTTATCCTATAGAGCCATGCAGTTCCAACAAGAACTATAATCCTGTGATCTGGGGAAGAGAAGAGGCTAAGGGAAAAGAGTGTTGAGAAAATTTGTAAAGTAATCTAAGAGAATATAATTCTGCTATCCAGAAGTAGCAGAGTAGGACCATACCTTGATCACTTGGTTCTTCAATATGAACACTAACACTTAAATTCAAAAGGATTTCAACACTTACTCCCCCAAACATTAAATAGAAGTTAATAATCTGAAACTTTCCTAACTACAGAAAGAACCCCTAAATTTGGAAATTTGCCACAAAAATTCTGAATGGGGGGAGGAGCTAAAGCAATTCTTTTAGAAGTGGCTATGAACTGAAAATTGAAGAGATACCTAACTGAAATGATGCTGACTGAATTGAGCAGAAACAGCAGTACATTGCGCATATTAACAGTAACATTATGCTATGATTAACTGTGATAGACTTAATTCCTCTCAGCAAAATAGTGATAAAAGATTCATCTTAAAGATTTGTGATGGAAAATGTCATCTACATCATGAGAAGACAAAAAAAATGCTATAGAATCAGAATGCAGAACAAAGCATCTTATTTTCAACTTTTAATTTTTTTAGTTCCCCCCCTCATAGTTTTCCTTCTTCTGATTTTTCTCTCAAAGCATGACTAATAGGGGAAATATATGTAGCATGATTATATATTTATAATTTATATGTGGTTATTAGCTTTCCTATGGTCTGGTGGGGGAGGAGCATGAGGTAGAAAACTGTACAGAAATGAATATTGAAAATTATCTTTATATATAATTTAAAAAGAGAAAGAGAAATTGATTATCTTTACATATAATTGAAAAAGAGAAATATAATATCATTAAAGAAATAAAATTAGTTTTAAAGAACCTGTTTAATATGCAATTTGAGCAATGGCACTGAAATTGTATGAATATATAAAATATTTAAATTTAAATTTAAATATATATTTCCTTTGATGTTCTGCAATCATCTTTTGATATTCTTTATTCATTCAGAATATTCAATGTGTCTTTTCTCACATAGTTTCATTTATTCTTTGCATTATCTCTATCACTATATTCACATTTTTACATTCCCTAGATTAAAGACTATATCTGTTTTAGAGATGTAAAAGCTATGTTTAATAGTAGACTAGGTGGACATCACAAACATAAACTTAATCAGAATATATATCTATTTTCTATATCAATTCTGTATGTTTTTAGTCATCTATTGTCATTAAATTTTCAACTAATTGCTCTCTGACTTGATTCTATGGTCTTTATGAGTTTCTCTTTTACATATCCAAAATGTATTTCATTGATTTTCTCCAGGTGTTTCTCTTTGAAATTTCCTATTTTCCTCTCATTAAACTTTCAAATTCTGTGTTATCTTCATTTTCTCATTCTCTTATCATAGCACATACATCTCTCAAAAATATTCCTCTTTTTCTATAACCATATAATTAACTTATTATCTCTTCTAATCAATCAGTACTAGTAATGGAATGAATTTCTAATAAACCTCACACTTAGTTCTACTTACTTAGTTCTACAACTCAGTTACTAATGTTAAATTTCTAAAGTGAAAGTCTAATCCTTCACCTCACCAAATAAGCAGTCTCAAGTGATTTACCCTTTCCTTGTTAAAATATAAACTTTAAGCATATCTTAAAATAATATCTTTCTTATACATTCCTTCCCTCTGCACTTTCCATATTTTAACCCACAGAGATATGTAATCTCTTATTTCTTAGCATGGGCTATATATATCACATGCAAACAATTCTCTAGTCCCTTCAATTCTGCTTTCTTTACTCTGCTTTCATGGTATTTCATATCATATCTCCTCTTCCAAGTCATTTCTCTATCACCCTCATCATTAGCAACTTATAGTGATTTTTCTCTCTAATTTTAACATGCATAAAATATTAATTTGTCAGGAAGTTTTTACTCATTAATATATTTTACCCCATTAGCATACATGCTTCTTGGAGGGCAGATATTGGTTTTGCCTTTCATTTTATCTCTGGACCTTAATACTTGACCTGGCAAGTAGTAGGCAAAATTAATGGATGGTAATTGTTTTAGACTGACTGATTTCTATCTGGAACAATGTTGGCTTTCTATTTTGGTGTTTCATATTTGAGTTTGTTTTTCTGTCTTCAAATGCTATTATTTTCCTCAAAACTCATGGACAGGGGCAGCTAGGTGGCACAGTGGATAAAACACCAGCCCTGGAGTCAGGAGTACCTGGGTTCAAATCTGGTCTCAGATACTTACCAGTTACCTAGCTGTGTGGCCTTGGGCAAGCCACTTAACCCCATTTGCCTTACAAAAACCTAAAAAAAACCTTATGGACAATTATCACAACCAAACCCTTTCTTTGCTCATTAGCTTCAGACACCTCTTGCTACTTGATCAATAAATGAACTCTGGTAAACACCTGAAATTGAAATATTTTCATTCTCAGAATGTTTCAACAATGCTTCATATCTATTGCTCTTGAACTTCAGGTTATTCAAAATGTTTTCAACTGCTATAATGGTTGATATTCATGCAGGATGATGCAAAAATAGTAGCATACTTTTATGTTTAAAATGCATGCTTAATTAGACTTTTTTCTATATTGGTCTCTATGTTAAAAAGACTTCAAGATTTTTGAACATCTTATAAAACAACTTAAAGAAAAACAGAGCAATTTTGAATACTTCATGTCTTATGGGTTCTCAGGACAATTATGTTAGTATGTTAGATATACAATATATATAATATTGTTATTAGTGATGCTGAATCTAAAGGCTGAAGAAATTAAGCTACTTGTTCAGCAAGTAGATTTGGAATTTAAAGTCTGTTCTCTACTAATTCAAAAGTGGCTATAAGGTGTTATAATTAAGACTGACCTTTAGGGTTCAGGACTGATAGCAGTAAATTAGTTTCATTTGTATACTCCAGCAAAATAGTCACTTTGGTGATCTGTGAACCTGTATATTATAACTACAGTTTGTCAACTGTTGTTCAATAATTAGTATTTACTATAGTGAATTTTTTGTGCCAACGCAGAACTAATAGTCTTCAATTTCTCCCTTGGCTGCTACACTAAGAAGAAAAACAAACTATTTGTAGCTTCTGCAAATGTTTCTGGCTTTGTAAATCAATGCAAACTTAATGGTGCTTTTATTCTTCTACTTTACAACATTGTTGAATGCCAGAAAGAATAGTTGGGCTCAGACAGAGCACCCAGTAAATTAGAATTAGACACTCTTGATAGCCAACATGATCTTTAATCTAAAGAACTAAAAGCAAGAGTCCAGGTTCCAGTACCTGTGGCACATTGTCAGTGGAGGAAAAACATCCTAATCAGCCAACTTCAGTTTTTTAAATCCCTGTGTGTAAGTCACAGATGTCAAAAAGAGCAATGTTAGGAATAGGAGAGTTTAGAAAATAGACTCTAGATGATCTGGGATGTGCTATTAACGACATGCTTGCTCTAATTGTAAATTAGCCAGAATCAATGCCATTCTCTAAGCTATGGTGATTTGTGAAATGACAATAAATGCTAAATTTACATTGGGAATTTTACTGATTCATGAATTGTTACAAACATTTTATTAGGTCATATCAATAACAGTTGGTCATTATATTTTTGCATTTCCCCTACCATTCAGATTCTATATAGAATAGCAGCAAAATCATAATATCTAAGGGCAGGCAACTATTATTATTATTATACCTCCCAAAGGGCACAAAGCAACAAAGAATTTTTTCTTCCTTTCTTCCGTATTATTCTGTGTACCTGGGGTTCAACTGAATTCATCAAACAAATTCTTCCTGAATCTATCTTCCACTAGCCAAGAAAGAGATCCTACATATACACAGAAACAGATAATTTCTGTCTCTAGCCTACTCTCTCTCTCTCTCTCTCTCTCTCTCTGTGTGTGTGTGTGTGTGTGTGTGTGTGTGTGTGTGTGTCTACTTGACTGGCTGGCTGACTGGCTTTCTCCCCTTACCTTACCTTCATGTATGTATATATATATATATATATATATATATATATATATATATATATATGCGTAAGAATGCTTAAGCTAGGGGGTGGCTAGGTGGCGCAGTGGTTAAAGCAACAGTCCTGGAGTCAGCAGTATCTTGGTTCAAATCAGGTCTCAGACATTTAATAATTACCTAGCCATGTGGCCTTGGGCAAGCCACTTAACCCCATTTGCCTTGCAAAAAAAAAGAAACCTAAAAAAAATGAATGCTTAAGCTATATACATATGTGCATAGATATACATGCTTACTGTCTTGACATATGCTTATACATGTTTGCATACAGAATATACAGGAATATGTATATTATATATACATATAAGATTAGTATATGTGTATACATATACATATATACATATTAATATACTTGTTCCCTGCCTATTAATGTGGATATTGCATATGTATACATGTATATGGGTGTATACCAAAACATATCTATCGATCAAGAATAGTAGTTAATAGAGTTAACCTGATATGTGACAAAAGTACTTCAAGAATAGAAGATAAGGTAGAATAGAAATAAGAAAGGAGAAAAGTAATTTCATAATGCATAACCTGTAATGATGTCAGCAAGTACCAAGTAGAAGAGTGACCAGATTTTCTGATTAGAATAAAAAACTTAGAAGGTGTGAAACTCAAGTACATATAGAAATATAAAAGAAATTCATCGAAAAAGTGATTGTTTTCTTTTTTTTATCACTAAAGTGACATCCTTCTGTTCAATGGAAAGATCAAGGATATGACCACACTTGTGTGTGATTTGAATGATTCTATTGTAAGACTTAGGATGGAGACGTTACAAATATATAGATGTACCTTTCATTCTCTTCATCAACATGCACTGTAGAGTGATGGACATAGAAAAATCCAGGGATAAAAGTCATTCAACTTTTATTCCTTATAAAAATAAACAGTTATGATTATCTTTGACATCCTCTTTATTTTTTTATGAACTCTTAGGTAGGTTTCTGTGCCTCAAGGGCATGGATGGGAGAAGATGAGAAGATTAAAGGAAATTAAGGATATATACTGAAACAGTCAAAGCACAAAAAGGAATTACAGATAATGCTTGATCATAGTAAAAAAATGGAGATCATTAATAGAAAGAAGATGTCTCATGCAAGGGGAATAGTGCCTTTTCCAGATAGTTACAAACAATTCCTTTAATATTAAACTAATAATTTTCCTGAAATTAAAATCAAACTCATTGACCCCCTAGCGAAATGGTCCTCTTTCCATTTTGGAAGGACATATGTATTGATTTTCTAAATTCTTGCAAAGAAAATAGTGTGATTCAGTAATCACATTTCATTTATTTATTTTTATTGATATTTTATTTTTACAAATACATGCTATGAAAGGTTTTCAACATTCATCCATGAGCATATGCATAGTTTAACTTAACAAAATTTCCTTTCACCCGCCCTTCCTAACCCACTCTCCTCAGTGGTTAACAGTTAGTTTTACATTGTACATATATATTTGTGATAAGCATGTTTATAGATTAGTAATTTTCCATATGAGGAATTAGGATTAAAGAAACAAAATACATAAGTGATATTTTTATAAATAAGTTCATCAGTTTCTGAAGAGTATTTAAATCTTTTTTGGTTTTGTTTTGTTTTGTTTTATTTTATTTTTCTTCCTCTGGATATGGATGGCATTGTCCATAGCTGATCTAATACAATTGTCCTAGCTTTCTGAACTGCATAGAAGAATTGCATCCATCAAGGTTGATCATGTGCAATATTGTTGTTAATGTGTACATTGTTTAAGGGTTCTCCCTTTGCTCAGCATCAGATTCTGTAACTCATTGCATGCCTCTTTACAGTCTAATCATTTATGATCTCTTATAGAACAACAATATTCCACAGTATTCATGCACCATAACCATTTCCCAATTAATGGGCATCCTATCAATGAGTGATCAAATTACATTTCAAACATCCTTTATGACTCTAAGAGGCAATGTGGCATAATGAAGGTAATTCAATGCAGTTGTCTTATGGGAGAACTACTGATTGCTAAACTAAATGAATAAAAGACTAAATGACTAAAAGACCAAACCATGACAAGGAAGGGGATGGCAAAAATAATACTTTATTTAGTTTATGAGTGACATTATGCAACACAATGATTCATGTTGATAAATGTGTATCTGATTCAGTTAAGTTCATGTGAGTTGTGTCAAGATTATTCCTTATCTAAAATGCCACCTTCTGTGAAAAGTCTTCTACACTTTCTCCCATACAGTGATTTGCTTTTGTTGTTTACTTCCATTACTTCCAATAATTTTTTAGCTTTTTTTAGCTTCAATATATGTGTATGTATGCATGTTTGCATATTGTCTTCCTATTAAATTGTAAGGTCTTAGAGGATAAAAATTGTCTTCTACCTCTTTTTGCATGACTAGTTATTATCAAAGTACCTAGAACATAGTAGATATTTAATGTTTATTGAATTGAATGGAACTATTTCCTTTTTTCTACACAGATATGAAAATTTCACAATGAAAAACAAAGTCAACAATATGTGTAGAAATAACCAGGTATGAAAGTTCAGGATAGTGTCTAAAAGGTTTGTTTATATAGTAAAGAGGATTCCAGTGACCACGGTAAGGCTCCCTATTAGTCATATGACAAAGAACCCTTTGACTATATGGTGGGGGCTCCTATCCCATAGAATTTATTTACTCCCAGAGAGTTATCATCCCCCTCTGAGGTTGCATCTACAAATGATGCCTATGAAATGTTCCTTGAGAATTAAACCCACTCCCTCATAATTGTTCCCTCTTTTGTGGTGTTTATAGGTTTTTATTTAGAATGTCACAATTGGAAAACATGTTGTACTTTTAGGTTAAAGAGTTTGACTTCCATTTCTACCATTTATGGTTGTGAATTTAGGCAAAACATTTGATCTTTCTCAAAATCAGTTTCTTAATTTACAAAATTGTGAGAGTGATTTTGTTAATACTTCACATCAATCAAATGGATCTAATGTAAAATTGTTTTCTATTACTAGTTACCAAACACATCAACCAAATTTGACTTTACAGTATTAATGAATAACAAATGAGAATTTCATATAAAAATGTAAACATTAAATAAGAGGCAGCAATACATGGTGGATAGAGACATATCTTTGAGATCAGAAAAATGTGGGTTCAATTGTTCCTTCTGATATATCACTGGTTAAGTGATCCTAGTCAAGTCCCTTAACCTCCCAGTCCTCTAACAAGAACTCTCTCCAGACTATTAGTTATGGAGGGGAACAAATGCAACAGTATTTTTAAAGTAGCAAAATACCTTGCATATATTAAATGTCTAATAATTATTTCTTTCCATCCATTTCTTTTCCTTTTTTCTGTGTCCTGTACTGAAGTGTTAAGTGATTTACGAAACAAAAGAAAAAAATTTCTACAAAGATTAATACTTTTTATTGTTGTTGTTGTTATTATTATAAATTGTAAATTATTTTACTACTTCTACTACTACTACTAAAGGAAGCCCTGGAGTCTGGATGGCACAACTTCAAATCTGCCCTCAGGCACTTGACACTTATTAGTTATGTGACCTTGGGCAAGTCACTCAATCCTAATTGCCTCATATCCAGGGCCATCTCCAGCCATCCCAATTCTTATCTGACTCTGGAGGAGAAAGTGATAGCACAACAACCCTTCATTCAAATCCAGTTTAACAGCTCCTTATGGCATCTTTATGGCATCACCTCCCTGATGTCATGGTCTTCTTTGAGAATAAAGGACAAACATCATCATTAACATTTTAATTACTGCTACTGCTACTCCTGTTACTACTATCTGGAGATTTAATTCATCTCAATTTGCTGAATTAACTAAGCAAAAGCAATAGAGTTTTGTGATTCTTTCATCTCTATACTGAAACAATCAGTTCCCGAATTCTTATAGTTCCCCTTTCCTTTCCAATTCAAATAATATTCTACTTATTAAAAAAAAGCCAGAAATATAAAAAGTTGGAAAACTTTCATTTGTATCATTCATCTGTCCACATTGTTTTGGTCTCTCCTCCTCCCCATTTATCCCTATATAGATCCTCTTCTTTTTTCCCAATATGTCTCTTTAAGCTTTTCCTTTTTTTGCATGTGATCTTAATTTCCTCAATCATTCTGAGGGTCTTGATACTCTTTTTCTTTGGAAACATGGTTTACTTTTAGATTCTTTCACAGTTTCCTGTCCTTTTATCTTTGTAATTGGTTGAAAAGTGCATTCTCAAACCATTTCTGTTTTTTATGCAGTTCCCACCTTTTTTCTCTTCTTTGCAATTGTTTAAATTTGTGTATTCAGAATTTTATGACTGAGTTGATTTTATTTCCTGGACTAATTTCTATGCACTTTGACAATGTGTGACCTAGACATTATTTTTTAAAATTAAACCTGTGCTACAGAAATCTTCTGTACAGGTCATGCTATTCTCAGCTAACCTCTTCTACTCTTTCATCAACTAAGTATAAAGTGGTCACTTTTCATGAAGATTTTGTTACTTCCCTACAGAACAACCAGTTCTAATTCATTTGTAAGATACAGGTTCAGATTAGAATTGACTTTTTTGGTTCCTATATCTTCTGGAGTATGAAATGTGAGAAATTATTAATGACTATACGGCTGACAAAGAACAATTGTATGAACACTTCTCACACAAATTAAATCAGATTTAAATAACTGGGAAAATATAAGAGCTAATATAATAAAAAATGACAATTCTATCGAAACTAAACTAACTGTTTAGTGACCCACCGATCAAAATTCCAAAAAATTACTTTAATGAGTTAGAAAAAATTGTAAGTAAATTCATATGGATGAATATAAAGTCAAGAATTGCCAGGAGCTTAATGAAAAAAAAGTGCAAAAGAAGGTGCCTTAGCCCTACCTGATCTAAAATTATATTATATAGCATCAGTCATCAAAACTGTTTGATATTGACTAAGAAATAGAGTGGTGAACCAGTGGAACAGACTAGGTGCAAAAGTAGGAGATGGTTATAGTAATCTGCTGTTTGATAATCCCAAAGAGTGCAGCCATTGGGATAAAAACTCCCTCTTTGATAAAAACTGCTGGGATAATTGGAAGGTAGTATGGAAGAAGCTTATATTAGACCAACACCTAACACCCTTTACCAAGATAAGATCCAAATGGTTACAGGACTTAGAAAAAAAATCAATACTATAAGCAAAGGACTAGTTTACCTGTCAGATGTATGGAAAGGGGAGCAGTTTATGACAAAGGAAGAGTTGGAGAACATCACCAAAAACGAATTAAATGATTTCTTAAATTAAAAAGATTTTGCACAGATAAAACCACTGTAATCAAGATCAAAAGAAATGTAGTAAATTGGGAAACAATCTTTACAACTAATGATTTTGACAAAGGACTCATTTCTACAATACAGAGAACTGAGTCATATTTCTAAAAGAAAAGGCCATTCCCCAATTGACAAATGTTCAAAGGTTATGCAAAGGCAATTTACAGATGAGGAGATCAAAGCAACCCATAGCCATATGAAAAAATGCTGTAAATCATTAATTATTAGAGAAATGCAAATTAAAGCTTCTCTGAGGTACCACCTCACGCCTCTCAGATTGGCCAATATGACCATAAAGCATAATGATCATTGTTGGAAAGGTTGTGGGAAAACTGGGACACTATTACACTATTGGTGGAACTGTGAACTCATCCAACCCTTCTGGAGAGCTATTTGGAAGTACGCCCAAAGGGCAACAAAAATGCGCATACCCTTTGACCCAGAAATACCACTATTGGTTCTATATCCTGAAGACATGATGAAAAAGTGTTAAAAACATTACTTGTACAAAAATATTTATAGCAGCCCTGTTTGTGGTGGCAAAGAAATGGAAATCAAGTAAACGTCCTTCAATTGGGGAATGCCTTAGCAGACTGTGGTATATGTATGCCATGGAACAATATTGTTCCATTAGAAACCAGGAGGGAGGGTATTTTAGGGAAGCCTGGAGGGATTTGCATGAACTGATGCTGAGTGAGATGAGCAGAATCAGAAAAACACTGTATACCTTAACAGCAACATGAGGGTGATGTTCAACCCTAAAGGACTCACTCATTCCATCAGTGCAACAATCAGGAACAATATTGGGCTGTCTGCAAAGGAGAGTGCCATCAGTGTCCAGATCAAGAGCTGTGGAGTTTGAACAAAGTTCAAGGAGTATTCCCTTTAATTTAGGGGAAAAAACAGATATCTTATTGTTTGATCTTGTTACCTCTTAGAATTCTTGTCTCTTCCTTAAGGATATGATTTCTCTTTCAACACACCCAATTTGGATCAAGGTACAACATGGAAATAAAGTAAAGACTGACAGATTGCTTTCCATGGTGGGGGGGAGGGAAGTAAGATTGGGGGAAAAATTATAAAACTCAAATAATAACTTCAATAAAAATAAATTAAAATAACCAAAAAACAACAGTATGGAAAGTTGAATTCCCCATCAACAAAATTACATGCACACTATCCTATTGGACCCATGATCTATATCTCAAATTCCTCATCTGTGTGTACATATATTTATATATATATATATATATATATATATATATATATTTTCATATATGACAAATAAATGTGTTCTTGAATTTCTAAATATACAGGTATCTGTACAAACATATATGTGTATATATTCCACTGATAAAAATTGCTTTTGTTTTTACATTTACTTATGTGTATTTGACCATATTTCCTTCTCCTGCTTGCTTTAAATCCTTGTAATAGTAATCAAAGTTATTCTGTTCCTCCATCATTCCCCTACCCCGTCCAACCTTTAATAGATTCTATTTCTTTGGGAAAAAAAGGCTTTTCCAGTCTATCTTTTATTCAAAGTTTTTAATCTCTCCAAGTATCAATGATGTCAACACCACACATTTTCCTCTTTTATTAGATCTATTATTCATCCTTGACATTTCAGAATAACTTTATATGTTTACATAATATATCCTTACTTTCCTTTTTCCATTAAAATGAAACACCCCCATCTTCCCTTTGATCTGTAGCTGAGTTATATTATTCTCTTCATACCATTTATAAGAGGAGTATCTGCTCTCATATTGAACTTAAATACAGCAACAAACTCTTGGCTGGGACAGAAAAATGGCTCTCTAACCTTCTGTGCATGCCATTGTTCTATTCACCCTATACTTTTATTTGAGTTCCTTGGCCCTTTGCAGTTCACTTTCATAGAATACTTGGTTTCATATTTTATAAAAAACATGAAATACTAATAGAATTTTGTCTTCAATTTATGAAGACATATTCTACAAAAAATACTAGCTAAAATGATTAAAGAAAAAATCTTAACAGAAGATTAATGAAAGCATTTTAGAAAAGTATTAAATGAGCTTTTTTCCCCCAAGGTAAACATTGATTAAGCAATCAAACTATTGAAATTCAAAATATGTTTTCCTAATTAGTCAGGCACAGAAATTATTGATTTTTATTTCTAAGTTTCTAATCTAAAGCAAAAGCCCCTTTATATTGCATCAAAATTATTTGAGAATGAAGATTGGTTGCAATAATTTTGTTTTTCCTGCAAAAAATCAAGCCTTACTTGCAAACATGCTATCATTCTAATCAAATTCAGCTCAAATCAAGCTACTGGCAATATTCTGCTTTCTCGCTAATTATAATATTTTAGTTAAAAATAGAATACTCATTGACTGAAGTGCTCTATTGTAAACATGCCCCATTAAATAAAAAAAAAAAAACAGAACTATTTTTTCCCCCTCTATGTAAAAATACTTTCAGTGTCTGGTAATTAATTCAATTGACTTGATCAGATTTGAACAGGATGTTACAAATGTTTAGAGCACCATGTGGGTACATGATGGCTACAGTCCTGTGGTTCTTAATTATTCATATGAAGGCCAAATGAATTAATAATCAAACGGGGGCTATTACCACACTTGCAGAAGAACATGGCTCTTTTGATAGAGCTTTCTGGAAGAATTTTGCTATTACAGGCAGTATCAGAACATGTTCATTCTAAGGAAAGGACAAAGCCTGGCAAATCAATTATTGTTATTTGCAGGAGGGCTTCAGCATGGTTTGAGTAACATTGCTTTTAACAGTTTATTTTGTTAATAAGTTCAACATAATTCACTCACCATTTTAGGAAGTTTTTAGATTCAAACATCAAAGTGAAAACATTTAAATTCATTCGAAGGGAATATTCATCAGAGGCATTTTCAATCACTTATTAATGTACTATATATTCTATTCTGTGTCTTGCCTTTGTGTACAAAAGTTAAGACAAATTATATAATAATATATCCCCCTTTGAATCTTAAAATAAAGGACATAAGCATTAGGAACATTGTTTTATAAAGGTTCAAAAGGAAAAGCTGTCAAGACATCTGCAAGTTGAGATAACAAAAATATTAATTATGTTACCAGATTTTTTTCATACTGTGCTCAACTAGAAAAAAGCAAGAAGGGTCAACTAGTGGAACAATGGGTAGAGCACAGGCCCTGGAGTCAGGAGGACCTGAATTCAAATCTAGTCTCAGACACTGAATAATTACCTAGTTGTGTGACCTTGGGCAAGTCACTTAACCCCACTGCCTTTCAAAAAAAAGAGAAAGGGGGGGGGAATTAAATGACAAATTGCACAGCCTTGTAATAAGTGTAGCCCTGGCAGAGATGATATAAATAAAACATTTTCTATTGGAAAACAATTGCAAAAAGAAGAAATACTAAATTGCTTATTATTGAAAGTCCAAAACGTTTCTTAGATATATATTCAAATTCAGTACTTATTCCTAGGCAAAAATGAAGTTAAAAATTCTATACAATAGGTGATATTTTGGGGAATAAATGTAAGAAATACATATATATATATGTATATACATATGAATATATATATTTCTTTTTTAAATTTTGTGTTATTTTTCTCTGATAACATGTAAAATTCATTTTTAAGATTGAATTTAAAAATTCTGAGTTTCAAATTCTTTAATTCCCACTCTACATTGAAAAAAAAATAGATTTAAAATGTGTAGTCATGCAAACCATTTCCCTACTAGTATGTTGTGAAAGAACACATAGATCTAACTTCTAAAAAAAGAAAACTCAAGAAAAATAAAGTTTAAAAAAGTATGCTTTCTTCTGCATTCAGGTACTCTCTTTCTATCTCTATAGAAGGATAGCCTTCTTTATCATAAGTACTTCAAAGTTGACTTGAGTTGCAGCTATTGTTGAGAAAACCTCACATTCAAAGCTGATCATTCTAAAATATTGCTTTATGTTCAATACATTTCCCATTGCATGTATGTACTTCCAGGTTTTACTGATAATATTTAGTTCATTTTTTTCTATAACATATTAACATTCCATCATAATAACATGCCACAATTAGTTCTGTTATTCTCCGACTGATAACCATCTCCTCAATTTCCAATTCCTTGCCAGAGAGCAAGAGAACAGAGTCGTTATAAATGTCCTGATACAAAAAAGTATTGTTTTCCTTTCCAAGTTTTCATTTCTTATGAAATACAGACTCAGTAATAATGGAAAGTCTAAGGATATTCATGGATTTATAACCCTTTGGATATATTTCTGAATTGCTCTAAAAATGGTTGGGTCATTTTCTCACTCCTTCAACCATGATAATGACTCATTTTCCTTATATAATTTCCATTTGTCATTTTTCCTTTCTGTCTTATTAGCCAATTCAATGGATGTAAAGTCATACTTTAAAATATTCCTGATTTGCATTGATCTAATCTATTGTGACCTAGTACTTGTTAATTGCCAAAAATAGCAGTGATAACCTCATCTGAATACAGTTCATATTTTTTTTCTTATTTATCTATTGGAGAATGACTTATTCTTATTTATGTGACTCCATTCTCTATGTTTGATAAATGAGAAACTTGCTTCAAAGTTTTCCCCATTGTTACTATGGCTACTGTATGGTCCTGCATCCTATTTCTTGCACTCCTCAATCATTCAAGCAATTATTGAATTATCTTTCATCCCTCTTGTTTAATGTTTTTTTCTTTTGATTTCCACCTCCCACGATCTACTCTACCTTATCTCATGCCGAGTCCTTTCTCAGCAATCTTTTTTTTTATATATATTTGCAAGGCAGATGGGGTTAAGTGGCTTGCCCAATGCCACACAGCTAGGTAATTATTAAGTGTTTGAGACCAGATTTGAACCCAGGTATTCCTGACTCCAGGGCCAGTGTTTTATCCACTGTGCCACCTAGCCACCCCTCCGAGTCCTTTCTCAATGCTCACTAACTTCACTGCCCGCTTCCTCTCCATAGCAAAAGCTCCTTCTCCTCTTTTATAAGTGAAATAAATTATTCATTATATTTCCCCATTACATTTCTCTTAGTACATTATTCTCTCACCCATTAATTTCATCTTTTCATTATATATCCCTTCATTTTTGACTTGTATCTAAATATGCTCCCTCTAACTGCCCTAATAAATGAGAAAGTTCATATGACTTTCCAGTTGATCTCTCCATGTAAGAATTAAACAGGTCAATATCAATATCATTGAGTCCCTTATATCCATTATTGTTCACCCTTTTTAATACCTTACTTGAGTCTTATATTTGAAGATCAGATTTTCTGTTTAGCTCTGGTCTTTTCATCAGAAAAGTTCAAAAGTTTCCTATTTCATTGATTGTCCATTGTTTTTCCCACAATAGAGTATACTCATTTTTCTTGGGGAGTCGATCTTGGTTGTAATTCAAACTCTTTTTCCTTCTAGCATTTTATTTTTCTAGCTCTATAATTTCTTAATGTAACAGCAGTATAATCTTATATTATTATGACTGTATTCCATGATAAATGAATTGCTTTTTTCTAGATAGTTGAAACATTTTATCCTTGACCTGGGCCTCTGATATTATATTGCTAGTTGTCTATATTTGGGGATCTCTTTAGCAATTAGATCAGTGGATTCTTTCAATTTCCATTTTACCTTCTGTTTCCATACTATCAGGGGCATTTTCCTTGAAAATTTCTTGAAAGATGATGTCTAGGTTATATTTTTGGATAGCTGCTGCAATGTAGTTCAATAAATTTTAAATTAGCTGTCCTAGATCTATTGCACAAGACAGTTGTTTTACCAAAGAGATATCACATTGTTTTCTAGTTTGTTTTTTCCTAAATGTGCATTTTGTTTATTATTTATTATCTCACAAAAATTTCAATTTTATTTTGCTCTGTTCTATATTTTAGGGAATTATAATCTTTGGAGATTTTTTTACCTCCATTTCCTTTCAACCAAAACTGCTTTTTTAAAGAAAATATTTATTTAGTTTTTATTTTTTTGTGCAAATGATGCTTTTTTATACATTACTAAAATATTCTTGTTTAAGAGTAAACATAGTACCACTTCCCCCCAAAAATATAGACTCCCATGATCCATAAAGTGAAGGAAAGAGAAAATAATAATAACAATAACAATAACAATAATAATAATAATAATAATAATAATTTATAATAAAAGGGCAGCCAGGTGGTGCAGTGGACGAAGCACCTGCCCTGGAACCAGGAACACCTGAGCCCAAATCCGGTCCCAGTCACCCAACAATCACCCAGCTGTGTGACCCTGGGCAAGGCACCCCAACCCCATTGCCTTGCAAAAACCAAAAAACAGAACGAAACAAAGAAATAAAATAATATAGTAATAATAATAATAACAATAATGATGATGATGATGATGATAATGATGATGGTGATGGTGATAATTTTATGGGTAGCTAGGTGGCAGAGCAGACAGAGCACCAGTCCTGGAGCCAGGAGCACCCGAGTCCAAATACTGTCCCAGATACCCAACAATCACCTAGTTGTGCGGCCCCGGGCAAGTCACCCAGCCCCATACGCCCTGCAAAGCCCCCTCCCAATATGATAATAGTAGTAATGATAATAATAATAATAATAATAATAATAATAATAATAATAGTAAATAAATGTGCTTCAGTCTATGTTGCAACACCTCCAGCTCTGTTGTGGGTGGGTCACATTCTTTATGATAAGTCCATCACATATTGCATATTTTTCCACTGTTGCCATTGCTGATCGCAACTCCTTCCATTCATACTTCCCCACTACCATATATACTATATTTTCTCTCTCTCCCTTCACTCTGTCCCTCTTCTTAAATGTGCTTTATGGTAGCTGAGTGGCACAGCAGACAGATCACTGGCCCTAGGGCCAAGAGGCCCCAAACCCACAAACTGCCCCTTAGCCCCTTGCAAGAAGTAAAAAAGAAAATGTGTTATATCTGAGCAGTCCTCCCCACTGTCCACCCTCTCCTCCATCACTCATATCACCCCCTTCCCCCGTCCCCCTTCTCTCCTTCTTACTCTACATGTCTATACTCCTTTGAGTATATATATGCTCTTTCCTCTCCTAGCCACCTCTGATGAGAGCAAAGGTTTCCTCATTCCCCCTTCCATTCCCCCTTCCGTATCATTGCAATAATTCATTGTAATAAAAAAAAATCCTACTATATGAAATATCTTAGCCTATTCCACCTCTCCTTGCTCTTACTGTTACATTTCCCTTTTAGCCATTGACTCCATTTTTACACTATATTATATCTTCAAATTCATCTCTCTCCTGTGCTTACTGTATAAAAGCTCCTTCTACCTGCTCTATTAAATGAGAAGTTTCTTATGAATATTATCAGTATCATTTTTCTATGTAGGAATACATGCAGTTCATCATCATTAAATCCCTCATATTTCCCCCCCCTCTCCTCCACTTTCTGTGCTTCACCTGAGTCCTTTATTGTAGATCAAATTTTCTTTTCAGCTCTGGTCATTTTAACAGGAACATTTGAAATTCCCCTGGTTCATTGAAAGTCCATCTTTATTCTTGGAAGAGGGCATTCAGTTTTGCTGGGTAGTTGATTCTCAGTTGCTTTCTGAGTTCTTTTGCCTTCTGGAATATTATATTCCAAGCATTATGAGCCTTTAATGAAGTTGCTGCTAAGTACTGTGTGATCTTGACTGCACTCCATGATATTTGAATTGTGTCCTTCTGGCTGCTTGTAATATTTTCTCTTTGAATTGGGAGTTCTGGAACTTGGCTATAATATTCCTGGGGGATGTTTTTTTGGGATCTCTTCCTGGGGGACATTGGTAGGTTCTCTCAATTTCTATTTTGCCCCTTGCTTCTGGGCAATTATCTTGTAGGAATTCTTTAACAATGATGTGAAGACTCTTTCTGATCATGACTTTCAGGTATCGCAATACTTTTTAAAATATCTCTCCTGAATTTGTTTTCCAGATCAGTTGTTTTTTCAATGAGATATTTCACCTTTTCTTCTAATTTTTCATTCTTTTGGTTTTGAAGTGTTGTATCAGCAGCTTCCCTCAGTTCCATTCTACATCTGAAGGATTTGTTTTCCTAAGAGAGCTTTCTTATTTCTTTTTTTCCATCTGGTCAATTCTGATTTTTAAAGCATTTTTCTCCTCAATAACTTTTTGAACTGTTTTATCCATTTGACCTATGATGGTTTTTAACATGTTATTTTCTTCAGAATTTTTTGGATCTCCCTGAATAAGTTACTGAATTCTTTTTCATGTTTTCCCTTCATCTCGCTCTTTTCTTTTCCCTGTTTTTCTTCTATCTACCTCTCTCGATTTTCAAAATATATTTTGAGCTCTGTCATAGCCTGAGTCCAATTTCCATTTTTCCTTGGAGGCATTAGATGCAGGTACTTCCTCATCTTCAGATTGAGTATATTTATCCTTCTTGGGATCATAGACAATGTATTTCTCAATGGTGTTCCTCTTTTCTCTCTATTTACTCATTTCCCCAGCCTGTGCCTGGCTTTGGGGTGCTTCCTGAGCTTTTGAGTATTATTGGGACACTGCCCGCAAAAGGATCACCGTGTGTGAAATTCTGTCTTCCCTCCTGGGCTGTGAATGACCACAAGCACCACCCTTGTGCCATGGAGCTGAGGTGGGGTGGGACCCTACTGTTCTATGGGGGGCACAGACTGTGATCAGTATCTGAATGTGATCAGAGCCCCAGAGTCCTGTTCCAGGTACAGAGGACAAACCTCTGAAGTCTCTCTCCACTCTCTTTCCTTTGGTAAGCCAGGTACTCAAGTTTCAGTTGCCTAGGGGCTCCTTCTTACTGCCTCCACTTGATTCCTTTCCTTGTATCTGGGCTGCCATGGTAACGCTGCTGGCTTAGTGCCCTGAGGACTGGGCTTCAATGCTTGCTCTGGCAAAGGTCCCCCACTGATCTTCCAAGTTGTGCCCAGTGCTCCCCGGGGGTGTAGGTCAAGAAAGTGTCCCAGCTACCAGGAGTGCAGCTCCCACGCACCCTGGGGCTGCCTATGGGAGGCTGAAATTCCTTCACTCTGGTGGGCCACCCTTCTAGCTGTGTGTAGTGGAGCTTTTCCGATATTTTCCAGGTTACCTTACTATGGAATTGCCTCACTGGATCTCTCTGTGGTTTCTGTCTCTGGAAAATTTAGTTAGAGCCCTTATTCTATAAGTTTTGTAATATTTTGAAATATTAGAGAGAAAGAGCACCTATGACAGCCTCTTCTCCTGTTGTCATCTTGGCTCTGCCCTTTTAATACTGCTTTTTAAAGCAATCTTTTCCCTATTGTCTTTCTCTATTTGTTTAAGTCTGGTTTTTAACATGTCAGGTTCTTCAGCATTTTTTGTTTTTGGTCTCTTTCAAGAAATTGCTGTTTTAATGATTTTCCTGCATCATTCTCATTTGTCTTGACAATTTGTCCTCTAGCTCCTTTACTTGAGCTTCAAAATTATTTTAGAGCTCTTCCATGGCTTAAGACCAATTCATATTTTATTTTGAGCCTTGCGTGTCAATCTTTTAATTTATTATCTTCTTCTGAATGTTGTATTTATCTTCCCCATTACCATAGTAACTTTTTATGGTCAGTCATTTTTCTTCTGTTGCTTGATTATTTCCACAATTTAATGCCTTGATTTAACTATTTATTAAGGTATGACCCTGTTTCCAACTGAGGAGCCACCTTAATTTGGGTAACTGTCTTCAGAGATATTTTTAGGAACCCAGAAGGTTTTAGTTCTTCCAAGAATGTATAATTGAAGGAGATAGTTTGCTCCTCTCCTGATCTGTGTTCTGCTCTTATAGTGAACACAAGTACTCCTTTCTCACCTGGAACCATAAGGCAGTTTCTCACTACCATGTAGTAGCAAGCTCTGTTTTGCTACTGCTGGAACTTTGTCCCAGGATTGCAACACACATCTATATATTGACTAAGCCACAGAATCCTTCCTCCATAATGGCAAAGTAATCTCTTTCTGACCCCTTTACTGTCTTTTGACTGATATTTCTAGAAGCAACCGTGGCTGATTTAGGGCTCCTAAGAATTTTTCTTGCTCCATTTGGGCCGGGTCTTCTCTGCTGAACACCTTGGCACAACTGACTTTTCTTGCTGACATCAAAGTTGTCACTGGTAGTCTCTGGGCTAAAACATCTTGAAAATGCCATCACTGTCACTAACCCAACAGTTTGGTGATCCTCTTTTACATGTTCCTGGATCATAGGGACCAGTCCATGCTATCTAGACCTTTGCTACACTTTTCTCTCAGAGAGGTGCAACAGAATTTTACTGCTGATTCTTTAAGTTGGATGAGTGTGGAAAATTGTTACACTCTGTCTTGATTTGGATTCTGTCTCTCTCTAATACTCTGAATCATTATTTAAATGTATTTGGAGGAGATTTAGGTAAGAGCTTGTCTTTACCACATCAACTTTTCTCTGCCCCCAGAACTAGATTTTATATTACAATCTTCTCATCCTTCATGAACCCAACAAAAGCAAGTTCATTGTAGATTGCTGAATAAGGATTTCACTTTAGAAATAGTCTATTTGAAGCAACAAAAACCATTTGTGGAAAAATACATTATCAAAAAGACCAATATTTGATTCATCATTCATAGCATTTAAAGATAATATATATATATATATATATATATATATGTATATATATATACATATATATATATGTGTATATATATATATCAGAGATTTGGGGATTAAATAATAAGGATGGAATTTTTGTTTTTATTAAATTATAATTCTAATTCCTCACTTCCATACCACCATAAAAGCAGAAGAATATTGTTAGAAGCATATAAAATTAAGATCTCTAATATGAAACATTGGTATCCAAATAACTTTCAGAGGGAACTTTTTTTTACCAAGTCAATATTCAAAAATTCATATTCTACAAACATTTATGAATAACACCTAAGCATGCATTGCTCATCCTACCTTAATGATATTATTACAAGCTGCCATGAAAGACAGTAAAGCCCATATGTTTTTAAGTATACAGAGTTGAACATATCCATATACACTTACTGAATATCAAATAGGACATAAATTAAAGCAGTTATATTCCTTTGGGAATATGTAAGATGGCTAAATGGTCCTTGTTTAACTCATAACAGGACATTATTTTTGACTAGCAATAAAAGGGTCTAATGCTGGCATGGCATCTAATTTTTAAGTGAGAGGTGGAGACACAAATGCAAACACTCTATCTAAAATGGGAAACAAGGAAAAAACTGCCTGTCTTCTGCCCTGAGCAATGAAGGAGAATAAGCTGATTCTGGTAAAAAGAACTATAGAGGGGTGGCTAGGTGGCGTAGTGGATAAAGCACAGGCCTTGGAGTCAGGAGTACCTGGGTTCAAATCTGGTCTTAGACACTTAATAATTACAGAGCTGTGTGGCCTTGGGCAAGACTTTACCCCATTTGCCTTGAAAAAAACCTAAAAAACCCCTCAAATAACTATAGAATATTGATGTGATAAGTTTCATGATAATTTTATGAAATTATAGTTATTTGAGAAAGAAAATGATTTGACAAAGTTCACCATTCTAGACACATCTATTAAAAATTAATTTCTTTATACTGGCCTTTCCAATGAATTTAATAGAACAATAAGAACAAAGAAACAATTAGTGAAGTATTTTCATTTTAAAAGGCTTTTACTTGCCTTCAGGTGAAGATTAATTTTTCCTTTAACATGTAGAATATTAATTCCACATCTTGATTCATGCATTTTTCTCATTTACAATATATTTGTACTTTCATTGCTCTAGGGCTATGAAATTTTGAATTAATTTTTTGTATAAACATTTCCTTTGGCTCTTACAAATAAGTAATAAAATTTGCTCACTAACATTTTGAAGACATCAATACCATTGTTTCACTCCTATTTTTCTTCCTTAACCTAGTCTATTCAAATGAGCTTAACTGATTGGGAAGACAAAATCCTTATATTGAGACAATTTGCAATTGGATTGATATAATGATGCACTAAATATATATATATATATATATATATATATATATATATATATATATAGAGAGAGAGAGAGAGAGAGAGAGAGAGAGAGAGAGAGAGAGTTATTCAAATTTTTGGATTTTAAATTATTTCTGCTTAGCTGACATATTGAAAAAAATAAATGTCACATATTACCAAAAGTGCATCAAAAGGATTCATTAGTGATGACTTGAATTTGATAGGGGATATAAAAGCCATTATCCAGGGCTTGCATAGCTGAAAAGGGAATATAGACAGAACCTACTACATTATTGAATTACAAATGTGTTTCACTGCTACCAAACATTAAAATATTAAAAGGATACATCTAACTCATTAGATATGTTATGGAATATTTACAGGCAAATATGTACAGAAATCACAGTATTAAATGAAATAAATAGATGTATAATATATACCAGAAGAGAGAGTTACCTTATCAGTGAAAGCATATGTTCACTTATATATGTACTTTATTGAAGGGGGCAGATATTCAGACACACAGAATGAAAGATAGATAGATAGATAGATAGATAGATAGATAGATAGATAGACTATTTATATATATTAATATATATGTGTGTATATACAAATATAGTTTTAATGGATACTGTATTTAGAATTTTAAAAATTATTTTCATTAATGTGAATTCAATAATGTTAATTCATTAATAAACTAAATTCTCATAATGGCTGTACTGTGCCAAAAATCACATACTACAGAAAGATTATATCAGGCAAATAATGTTCTAATTTATTCATTTATATTATAGCACTTTAAGTTTATTATGTTATTTTACTCATCTCAACTCTATGAAGTAAATTACCAATTTGTCAACGAAATGAAAACTTCTGATTTCCATAGAGGTTGTGTCACCTTTAATTAAAATGAAATCTTGAGAATTTCTTGAACCTCAGATAACTTAAATGACTTTCTCACAATCAGGCCAGTGATTACCAGGACTGAGTTTTTAAATGCAAAAACAAAAGTGTCCAAATCTAAGACCTTTTTTTTTTTTAACAAAATAAATGGAATAAGAATTTGTTATGGGACCTAGTAGGTCCAAAGCCCTGAGCTAAGCATTTTTAATTTTTAAACCATCTTAATTGATTCTGAGGATATCCCTTTGAGGGATTTGTCATTATTCTCATTTTACTTTTCAGGAAACAGACAAAATGACATTAACTGGCTTGGTAAGAATCCTACAGTTGTTAATTGTCTGTGGGAAAAAAAAAATATTTATGACATTATAGATCCAGATCCAGCATTCTACCAATATACTACCTGGTTGCCTTACCATAATAACGAGCTTCCCTAAATAACTGCAATCAGGGGGCAGCTAAGTGGTACAATGGATAAAGCACTGGCCCTGTAGTCAGGAGAACCAGAATAGAAACCCTGCTTAGCCAATTATTAACTATCTAGCTGTGTGACCTTGAGCAAGTCACTTAACTCCATTGCCTTGAAAAAACAAGAAAAAATAAAATAAAATACATGAATTCAAGTATAACATTGCAAGTAATTTCTTTTGAAATATTGGTAATGAAAATGTCTTTCCCTGCTACTTAGGAAGGGGATATAAACTCTTTGAGTGATTAAGCCTTTATCACATTATTATGCTGCATTTACATCAATCAGTGTTTTTAATTAGCAAGATATTTCTCAGTTACTGTAAACTGTGAAATCATTAAGAACCAAAGACCTAATCAGAGACATTATCTTGTAATTAAGCCTGATTAGGTTATTAGATTATATGAATATTTAGATACTGAATACATATAATATATATATATATATATATATACATACATACATATAAAAATTCCCTATTCTTTTGCAGTTCAAAATTCAGAATGTACACATTTTAAAATTATTTCCAAGTTAGTAATGCAACTTTTTTTTGCCTTTCTTGACTAGACTTCTAACCACAATGGGAATATGTACTTTTTTTACATTTTGAAGTCAATATTGTATATTACTTCCTGTAATTTGTATTGCGGGCAACTGGGTTCACACACTGTGTTCATTATAAAATGTTTCATTTTTTTAAATGCAAAAATAAGGCAGGTGGTCAAATAAGTGAAAAACATTTAAATGTAATAACTTAAATACAAAATTTCTCTCTTTCACACTGATGTGAATAAAATTTTTCTTTTAATGTTAGAAACTGGGCACTGCCCTTTATTAACTGATTTTAAGTCACTCTCCAGTTCTAGGATTTCTGCCACTTACCTCAAAAGCTTGCAAATGAGAAAAATTGCTTTCTTAAGGTGAAAATGCTATATAAAGGTGAATTCTTTCTTCCAAATAAGTATTTAAATGTTCAAGTAAATTTACACAAGATAAGCAAACATTGTCAAGTGTGAATCTTTCAGGACCTTGTTAAAATATTTGGTCAAGAATATTCAATGATTACAGAGGTAATTGTTTCCATAAGCATATAAGACATTTAATTGAATGAAATGTGTGCATCTCAAACTTGAATGGTCTAAAATAAAGCTCATTGTCTTTTCCTACAAACCTAACAAGTTTCTTAAATCACACTTTTTATTGAAGGCATCAATTTTCTTATCAGACATATTTGCAACTTTCAAATCATCTTTGTTTCCTTCACTGAACCCAACATTTCCAATTATTTCATATAGTGTTTTTATTCTTCTGCCATATTGACTTTTGAATATAGTCCATTTTTTGAAGTTATGAAGTCATGACCCTCATTCACGTCCTCATCACCATTCTAATGGGCTATTGACAATGTATTGACAATTAGTCATCCAAACTTTAGACCTTCCCTTCTCAAGTTTACCATACATATAATTGCAGATGTGAAATTTCTAAGTCTACTTCTAAACACTGCTCTTACAGCAGCAACCTACTCCTTCAATAATCTCTGCTGGTTTTCTATTGCCTGTAAGGATAAAATTTATACTCTATTGTTTTGTTTCTTTCATATGTTTGATGTACTGACATTCATGACTCACAACATTCCATTTCTCATTACTTTATATTTTTCTCAGACTGTCCTCATTTGTGCAATATACCATCTCTCCACTTTGTAGAAACCCTATTTCTCTCAAAACACAAGTCAATTGTTTTCTACTACATGGAACATTTTGTGACCCTGTGCACTTGGTATGTCTAATCAAACAAGATACTTAAGAACAGTAAAAGTTTTATTTATATTTTTTATGGCATTATTAGTACTTACCACAGATTCTGGCACACATAATAGATGTTTATTAAGTTCTTGTTAACTAACTACTTGATTTTCATTATTATCATGGAGATTATTTTTCACCTAAACTTCAAAAATCTGATATGTCAAAGAAATAATAATTAAAAGTTCAGTTTGCAGCAAGTACCAACAAGATCACATTATTACTATAATAAATTCCTTAATGTCAGAACCTGCCTATAACTTTGGTCTTCTATGGAATTACTGTGGAATGACATACCGCATAATGTGTTCACTTACTTACCGAAATAATGACTTTCTTATTCTCTATATACATTATAATTGAATTTGCTATGGAAAATTACATTCCTTCTTTGATCATATAAAGATACACTTTAATTTTTATGTTCCCTTGTTTTATGGCAAGAAATTTTCTCTTCCTGCTACTCTATTTTTAAGCAAAGTTGCAGCAGCTTTAGATACTATAAATTTTAGGGATCTCAGCACCATTTACATTATTTATCTGAATCTCCAGAAGCAAGGCAGAAACCTACTCCCCCTCAGAGTTAACAGAGTATTTCTGAGGATTCAATTATTTTTTCTAATGATATCAGCTGAAACCTATATCCTTTTATGACATTTTCAATCAACTTTTAATAATATGTATTAGTATTATAATCAATGTCTCACATATATAAATAAGAAGATGCACAAAGAAAAAATTGCAGATATTCCTCCTCCTCCCCAATGGAGCAATATTTTCCCATAAGTTACATTAGTCACTGAAGAGAATGGATACAGTTTAATGTGGCTACAACAACAATGTATTACTGGCTTTAATCAAAGTTATGATAAACATTGCTCCTTGGAGACAACTTAGTGGGATTTTTTGCATGTTTGCTGAGTTTCAGATTAAAAATCAAATGAAAAGATTCTTTTTTCATTTTCGTTGGGATATGCTCCAAAATCTTCTTGGGAGAGCAGAGTAAAATTATTTTGTTGCAGAGCTTCATAAGAGTTGGGCTCTGCTTAGCCAGTATTCTATGTTATTTTGAAATTTACACCAGAAAATGGTAGCAGCAAAATGGCAGAGTAAAGAAACACTCAACTGAGCTCTCTTATAATCCCCTTAAAAAAAAAACTTTAAAATAATGCCTTAAATTTAAAAGCTTGGGTGAAACACATTTCAATACAAGACAATATAAGGACTTTGCAAAAAAGCTATGTCTCACAAAAGTGGTGGTTCCTTGAGTTTAGAAAAAATAGCCTGGGCCATAACTTGGAGGAAGTTGTATTAGTGGCATCAATAGCACATTCTCAAGTTCTCAGTCACTTGATAGTGAGAATGTTGGACAACCTTCCCTTTGCTGAGAATGGGCTCAGTATCCATTTGCATTATTCAAAAGAATGATAGCACTTGCAGTCACAGGCAAGTAGCAGTTTAGGTCATAGTTGCAGTGTGGGTGAGAGTGCTTTTGTCATTCATTAGGCAGTAGGTACCACACTCTTTGTTCCAAGAACAGAAATGATCTGTCTCATCATGTGGTGAGCCATGGGAGCACAACAGAAGCCCTACCTTATGACTACCTTCATTGCCAGTATCAAAACCTTTGAAATTTCTCAGCCCAAGGATTTACCAATTAAGGCATAAGAACAAAGCACCAGATGAGACACAGGATCAGAATGTTAGCACATTTAGCTACAAGAGAAAAAGTTCCTTTCTTGTGTGAAGACCACAGCACAGAGACACCACACCTCTCCATAAGTACCCCAAACCTACAGATCCTGAGAGACAGCTCTTAAACATAAGAAGAAAATACAAAAGTAGAGAAGAAAACATGAAATATCTCACTGGAAAAAATAGCTGACCTGAAAAATAGACCAAGGATTGATAATTTAGGAAGTATTCAAATATCTGAAAGCCTAGATATCACATCTCACAAAATTTTGAAGGAAAGCTGTGCCTAAATCCAAGAACCATAGGATAAAATTGACATTTAAAGAATCTGCATCTTCTTAATAGCTAATCTTTGGCATGATAAAGAGAACTGCAACAAATATTTTTGCACATATAGATCCTTTTCATTTTTGTTTTTCGATCCCTTTGGAATACATACCTAGTTAATGAATTTCTTGGTCAAATGCAGAAAGTCCCAAAATGCTCTTTAGAATGGATGAATCAATTCACACCATTTCCAAGAATGCATGTGTCTTATTTTTAATACATCCCCATCTAAAATTGATCATTTTATTTTATGTCATATTAGCCAGTCTGAGAGATGTGAGATGGTCATTCTTAGTTATATTAATTTGCCTTTCCCTAAGCAATAGTCTTAGACCATTTTTAATATGACTATAGTTTTAATTTCTGCGTCTGAAAGCTGCATGTTCCGAAGCTTTGACCATTTATAAATTTGGCACAGGTTTCTCAATATTTAGCTAATGAGACCTTTAACAGAGAAAGGAGGTATGAGCATATTTTAGTTATAATTTCTGTGTACTTTCCCCAAACTTATTTACAAACATGTATTGTAGTCTCTTTTTATCCTTTTCATATTCAAAAGCATTTTACTCCTGATTTCTGCTTCCTCCTTTCGGGCCACCGATATCAAAGACACTTCCTTCTCATGCATTATTCCTAATACTTTTCTATGGAATAGAATATTCAATTAATGGAGTATATTTACTTTATATTTTTTTTTAAATTAAAGGTAATAGTCTTTGATCTGTGTGCAAACTCCACAATACTTTCCCTGGACTACAAATGATATTCTCCATCACAAATACCCCAAACTTCTTCCTGATTGTTGTACTGATGGATTCAGCAAGTCCATTAAGATTGATCATCAACCCATATTGCTGTTATGGTGTACAATGTTCTTCTGGTTCTACTCACTTCACTCAGTGTGAGTTCATGCAATTCCATTCAGGCTTCTCTGAATTCCCATCACTCCTGGTTTTTGATGGACATTCATTCATTCAATTTCCAATTCTTTTCTAACATAAACAGAGTTGCCATGGATATATTTGCACAAGTGAAGTATAGGCCCAGTAGTGGTATTGCTGGATCAAAGGGTATGCACATTTTTATTACCCTTTGGTTGTAATTCCAAATTGTTCTCCAAGAAGGTTGGAGGAATTCACAACTCTACAAACAGATTATTGTCCAAGATTTACCACATCCCTTCCAACACTATCATGGTCCTTTCTAGGCATATTGGCCAGTCTGAGTTATGAGGTGGTACCTCATAGATGCTTTAATTTGCATTTCTCTTATAAGTAATGATTTAGAGCAATTTTTCATACAACTCTGGATTGTTTTGATATCCTCATCAGTAAATTCTTTCTGCATATAAGAATGACTTGTTTTTTTTAATATAAATTTGACAGCTCTCTCTATATTTTATTTATTTATTTGTTTGTTTGTTTCTTTGTTTATTTAGGTTTTTGCAAGGCAATGGGGTTAAGTGGCTTGCCCAAGGCCACACAGTTAGGTAATTATTTAATTTCTGAAGCTGGATTTGAACTCAGGTACTCCTGAATCCAGGGCCATTGCTCTATCCACTCTGTCACCTAGATGCTATATATGTATACATACATACATACATACATACATATATATATATGTATATTAGAAATAAGTCCTTTGTCAGAAATACTAGTTGTAAAAAATTGTTTCCCATTTATTAGATTAGTTTTGATCTTTGTTAATGTGGTTTTATCTGTGCAAAAGCTTTTTAATTTAATGTAAGTAAAATTATCTCATTTCTTTTTAATGATGATCTCCTTCTCTTCTTTGGTCATAAATTGCTTCCTTTTCCATAGATAAAACAGGTAAACTATTCCATGCTTTCCTAACTTGTTTATAATATTGTCTTTTAATTCTAAATAGTGCATCCATTTTGATCTTATCTTGGTATAAGGTGAGCTGTTGTTTTAATCCAAGTTTCTGCCATACTAACTTCCAATTTTCCCAACAGTTTTTATCGGAGAAATTTTTTTTTGTCCCATAAGCTGCCATTGTTTCAGCTATGGAACAGCAGATTACTAAATCATTTCCTGCTATTGCACCTATTCTATTCCACTGATCCACCACTCTGTTTCTTAGCTAATACCAGACAGTTTTGGTGACTGATGCTTTATAATCTAACTTTGGATCTGGTTGGGTTAAGCCACATTCTTTTGCAATTTTTCCATCATTAAATCCCTGGAAATTCTTGACATTTTATTTCTCCATATGAAATTATTTACAGTTTTTTCTAACTCTTTAAAGTAATTTTTGGAATTTTAATTGGTAGGGCACTAAATAAGTAGTTTAAGATAGGTAGAATTGTCATTTTTTAATATTAGCTCAGTCTATCCCTGAAGAGTTTATATTTGCCCAATTTTTAAAATATTATTTTATTTCTGAAAGAAATGTTTCATAGTTGTTTTCATAGACTTTCTGATTCTGTCTTGGCAGTTAGACTCCCAAGTATTTTATATTGTTTGAAATTATTTTGCATGGGATTTCTCTTTCTAGGATTGCTGCTGTATCTTTCTAGTAATCTATACAAATATTGAGGATTTAAGAAAGTTTATTTTATATCCTCTTCTTGGATAGCAGTATTTTTTTCTTTGCCTTTTTTTCTTTAACTTTTCATGTGTCTCTTATGTCTCCTATTTGATGACCCAATTTTTTATCTAGCTCAGCTCTTTTCAACGGGAAGTGTTGTAAGTCTCCTATTTTATTAAATAGTCATCTTTTCCCCTGCAAAAGAAGGATCAGTTTTGATGGAGAGTGGATTCTTGGCTTCATTCCCAGGTCCCTTTCTAATCAGAATATCTTATCATAGACCCTTCAATCCCTCAATGTTAATGTAGCCTGTTCCTGGGTAATCTTCAATTTGGCTCCTTGGTATCTAAATTGTATCTTTCTAGCTGCTTGCAGGATTTTCTCTTTTATCTGATAATTCTGGAATTTGGTCACAATATCCCTTGGTCTTGTTGTGGATAGGTGGTGCAGTGGTTAGGGCACTGGCCCTGAAGTCAGGAATACCTGAGTTCAAATCCATCCTCAGATACTTAATAATTACCTAGCTGTGTAGACTTGAGGAAGTCACTTAACCCCAATTTTTTTACAAAAAAACCCTTAAAAAACTTAAAAAAATATTCCTTGTTCTTTACATTTTAGTATCCCTTTCAGGAGGGAATAGATATATTTTTTCAATATCTATTTTACCTTCTGGTTCCATGATATCAGTGCAGTTTTCCATCACCAAATCCTATAATATGTAGTCTAGGCTTTTATTTCCCTCTTCAATGTTTTTAAGAAACTCAATTATTCTTAGGTTGTCTCTCCTGGATCTATTCTTGTGGTCAGGTGTTTTGCTGGTGATGTATTTTAAATTTTCTTCTATTGTTTTATTTTCTGGGTGTTTTTAGCCAATTCTTACTTTCTCATGATGTCATTAGTTTCCACAGATTCCATTATTTTTTTCAAGAAAAGAATTTTTTTAATTTACCTTTTCCAACTCCTTTTCCAATTGGTCAATTCTATATTTGAAGGAGTTTTCCATTTGTATATGTGTAGTTTTGAAAGTATTTATTTTCTTTTTGTGTTTGTGAAATGGTATTTTCCAAGGATTTTTTTTTCTTGTTGTGGGATGTTAATTTTCTCTTGCCAAGGTGTTAATTTTCTCTTGAGATTCTTTTCCTAAGTATTCCAATTTATTTTTAACCTCATTCCTTATTTCTCCTAGGAAGTCGTTCTGGACTGAAAACTCATTCATATTCCCCTCAGAAGTTCGAGTTCTCTCTGAGTTAGGGACTATGCTTTTATTGTAGTTTTCAATGGACTCCCCTTTCTAATGGTCTTTCTAATGGGATTTGGGAGACCTCTATCAAGTGCCTGTCATTTCTACCTCTTCTGGATTTCTTTAAAAAAATCTAAATACTTTAGGGGCAGCTAGGTGGCGCAGTGGATAAAGCACCAGCCCTGGAGTCAGGAGTACCTGGGTTTAAATCCGTTTTCAAACACTTAATAATTATCTAGCTGTGTGGCCTTGGGCAAGCCAATTAATCCCATTGTCTTGCAAAAAGCAACAAACAGGAACAGAATCTAATTTTTTTATACACAACTTGAATGAGCTGCTTGAGAAAATCTACAGTAAAACTATATTTGTGAAGAACTTCTACCTTCCCTTCTAAGAAACAGATAGAGCTAAACATAACTTAAATAGAACAGAAGTTAAAGAAATGTAGAGAATGTTTTTTAAAGCTAGATTGAATAGATGTATGGGAAAAAATAAATGGGTATAAAAAGATCATAACTTTTTCTCAGCTGTACATTGTATCTTCACAAAAAATGATGATCTATTAGGACCAAAATCTCACAATCAAATGCCAAAAAGCAGAAATATCAAAAGCATAATTTTAGCTCATAATGCAATAAAATTTATAAACAATAAAGGGGCATGGGAATATAGATTCAAAAACAATGGGGGGGCAGCTAGGTGGTGCAGTAGATAGAGCACCAGCCCTGAAGTCAGGAGTACCTGAGTTCAAATCCGGCCTCAGACACTTACTAATTACCTAGCTGATGGCCTTGGGCAAGCCACTTAACCCCATTGCCTTGCAAAAAAAAAAAAAAAGCAATTGGCCTTGGAAACATAGATTTAAAAATAGTGGAAGCAGAGCCAAGATGAATCAAGAACTTTCCTGAGCTCTTTATAGTTTCCCTCAGAAACAACATTAAAACAAACGTGTAAACAGATTCTGTGGTGACATAATACATATACACACACACACATATATATATACAAAAAATAAATAAAACAACCCCATGCATTCGAACTTAAAATGTCTTGGAAGAATTTCAAAAACTGTGTGTGTGTATCACTCAGGTAGAAGGGGAGCATTTTCGAGTGTAGATGAGGGTAGAGAAGATAGCAGGAGGCTCTCACCTGCAACAAAGAACAATAATCAAGGTCCTTAGGTTTTTGTTCAGTAAACCAGGAGTGAGGGTTCCAACACTAGTGCAGATGGCAAATTGAGAACCTCAGATCCTCTGCTCTACAGAACAACTGGACCAAACAATTCCAGCATAACCCTAAATACAGAAAGTTATTGTGATGATAAGGAAGATCAAAACACCATCTCAGAAGAGGACAGGAGAAAAACTACTATGTATGAAGACCACAATGGAAATATGAATAGGTCTCAAGTCTAAAAAGACATCTTTCTAAGGGCTAAAAAAGTTTCAAAATTTAAGTAAAAAAACTGGGAAAAGAATTTTGAGATATGTAAGAGAGAATCTACAACTTGTAAAATAAAGGGAAAAAATGACCAAAGAAAACAGAAATTCCTTTAAAAAATATAATTGGGTAAATGGAAAAAGAAAAGAAACTCTAAAAAATATAATTGGTCAAATGAAAATATAAATGCACAAACTAATGGAAGAAAATAACTCCTCAAAAATTAGAATTGGACAAGTGGAAGTCAAAGACTCTATGCAACAGCAAGCTTCATTCAAGCATTTTTTTTAAAGGAAAAAGTATGAAAAAATATTTAAAAAAAACTAACCTGAAACATGCATCCAGAATTAAGAATTATCAGACTACCTAAAAAGAATGATCAATAAAAGGGCCTGGACAACATTTTTCAAGAAATCATCAAAACTGACTTCCTAGAACAAGAGGGCAACATATTCGTTGAAAGAATCCCCAGACTACCCCAAAGTGAATACTAAGGAATTCAGTAGGCAAATTTCAGGACTTTTAGGTCATGGAGATAATGCATTGTAGGTAGCCAGAAAGAAACAATTCATTCACCAAGAAATCATAGTGAGGGTTATGTTTGAACTTGACAGCAGTAAGAATAAAGCATTAGAAGGGCCAGGAATATTTTTATTCTAGAGGGCAAAGGAGTTTGGATTACCACCAAGAATCAACTTTAATAAAAATTGAGCATATTTTAGGGGAAAAGATGAATGTTCATTGAAATAGGGGATTGTCAAAGTTTTATTGAGCAGATCTGAACAGAAAATTCTATCTTCAAGTACAAAACAAAAAATACAAAAAAAGAAATTT
Source organism: Macrotis lagotis (assembly GCF_037893015.1). NCBI lineage: Eukaryota > Metazoa > Chordata > Mammalia > Peramelemorphia > Peramelidae > Macrotis > Macrotis lagotis. The sequence continues at coordinate 362,217,740 of NC_133666.1, read as the reverse complement.
TGTATAGGTAGATATTTGGAAAATCTTGAAAGACTTGAATGAATTGATGCTGAGTTAAGTGAGCAGAACCAGTAGAACACTGAATATAATAACAGCAACATTGTGCAATGATCAACTTATTTAAATTTAGTTTAATATATATTATTTTTATTATAATTATAATGTATATTATTATAATTATAATATATAATCAAGACAATTCTAAAAGACCTATAATGGAAAATGTCATCTGCATTCAGAGAAAGATTTAAGGAATCTGAATGCAAATCAAAGCATGCTTTTTTCGCTTTTTGAATTTTTTCCTTATATTTAATTTCTATTTTCTAAATTATTTATTTATTTGATGGTTTATTTTATATTTCAAAGAATATTCAGTCATAATCAGCTCTGTCTTTGTGTATGGATAGTATCTTTATCACAAGTCCTTCAGAGTTGTCTTGAACCATAGGATTGCTGAGAAAAGGTAAGTCATTCACAACTGATAATGCTGAAATATTGCTGTTACTTTTCATTTCCCATTGAATTTGCTAATTTAAGTATTTTACTGAGAACTTCCTCTTCATTATTTTATATATTAGAATAGTATTCCTTGATAATCATATTCCACAATTTCTTCAGTCATTCTTGAGTTGACAGGCACTCCCTAGGGATATAAGCTAAAAACTACAATCTACTCCAAAGAAAGAATTGATGAAGGGTAAATACAGGCTGAAGCATAACTTTTTATATTTTATGTACTATACTTTTTTGTTTTGTGTCTTCTTTTGTAACATGTTTAATATAGAAATATTTTTCATGATGTCACATGCATTGTCTATATTGAATTAATTGCTTTCTCAATGAGGATGTATGAAGGAAGGATTTTGGATTTGAAAATAAAAAATAATTATATGCATTTTGGAAACTATAAAATAAAATTTTAAATTTAAAGACAGGGTAAAAATAAAATGAATGCCATTTTCTTCTACTCCATCTGTATTTGAACTATATCTTTCAAAATCTTCCTTTGTTTTATACTTCCATTGATCTCTCTCTGTTTTATTTCACTTTATTTTGTTGACAAACATCTTAAATATGTTGTCCTCCATCTAATATTATGTCATTCTTTTTATCTTCATAAAAGTATGCTTTTTTTCCAACCTTAAACTTAACCCTCTCTGTTTTGGTTAGTCCCTTTTCTTCATTCCAAAAACCAGAGAAGTAAACATATTTCAGACAATTAAATTTTTGTGGTTTGATTTGCACTCCAAAAATGTCATAGTGTTGCTATGATCGATCAGACTTCATATCACTGTCTCTACTTCCTGAAATAGTAATTAATTCTCAGTGCTTATCTTCACTTCAAATAGTGTCTTCATAAATTTCAGTTCCTAAGATATTTCAATATTCATTCTGTTGTCTTCTCACATTGGTCTCCTAAATTTCTCATTTGAGACTAAATATTATTTTGCTTTTGTCTTCATATTTCCTAGAATGATGACTTGCACATAGTTGAAATGATTTTTATGTAATTCACTTCAAATATGGTGTCTTTAATGTGCTTATCCTCTGATGTTGAAATGACATCTAAATATGTTTTTCTGTGTTAAATTTCTACTGAAGTCCTTTTCTCTGGTTAGAATAAAACTAGTGTTATAATAGTGTTCAAATTATCATAAATTTTGAAATTTTGATATTCCTTTGAATAGAATTCAACTTTTTAAGTCAAAAGAAATATAGAAAAATAAATTTTACAGTGCTTTTTTTTCTTTGCTCTCCCCTCTGTTTATTTCTAATACTTTTTTTTCAAGGCACTTTTCTTGGCACTTCAACTCAGTCAATTATCTGCTATTTTATGAACTTTGCTAGACCTTCACTATGAAAAATACAATAAGTATTTTAACAATCATTTTCTAATATTGCATGTTCCTATTGTCTTCCTTTCTCATTATATATATTGTAAAAACCATTAAAATTCTGTTTTGCTATGCTAAAGCTATACAATTACTTAAAAGAGAAATTTTTAATTTATTTGTTATTCATTTACATACGGAATGGGATAGGTTGAAAAGTAATAGGTTCTTCACCACTCACAGGTGACTTGAGTTATGAGCATTTGTGGATTATTCATCAGTTTACAATGAAGATACAGTTATTTATTTCTCTAAAATTTTAGGATTCTCTGATCACAATAACTCATATTGATGGCAATTTAACTTCCACATCGAACTTCTTTTAGATAAAGTTCCATTGAGAATAGGTCTGAAGTATCGTAAACTGGGAAACAATCTTTACATCTAATGCTTCTGACAAAGGACTCCATTTTAAAATATACAGAGAACTGAGGCATTTGAAAAAAAAAAGACATCCCCCAATTGACAAATGGTCAAATGATGTGCAAAGGCAGTTTACATATGAGGAGATCAAAGCAATCCACAGTCATATGAAAAAATTTCTCTACATCATTACTTATTAGAGAAGTACAAATTAAAGCTTCTCTTAGGTACCACCTCACACTTCTCAGACTTTCCAACATGACCAGAAGGGATAATGATCATTGTTGGAAGGGTTGTGGGAAATCTGGGACACTATTACATTGCTGGTGGAGCTATAAACTTATCCAACCTTTCTGGAGAGCAATTTGAAACTATGCCCAAAGGACAACAAAAATTTGCATACACTTTGATCCAGCAATTCCACTACTGAATCTATACCCTTAAGAGATGATGAAAAAGGGTTAAAACATCACTTGTACAAAAAAATATTCATAGCAGCCCTGTTTGTGGTGGTAAAGAATAGGAAATCAAGTAAAAGTCCTTAAATTGGGGAATGGCTAAGCAAATGGAGGTATATGTATTTCATGGAACACTATTGTGCCATTGGAAACCAGGAGGGATGGGAATTCAGGGAAGCCTTGGGGGAGTTGCATGAATTGATGCTGAGTGAGATGAGCAGAACCAGAAAACCACTGTACACCTTAACATCAACATGAGGGTGATGATCAACCCTGATGGACTCAACTCATTCTATCAGTGCAACAATCAGGGACATTTTGGGGATGTCTGCAATGGAGAATACCAAATGTATCCAGAGAAAGAACTGTGGAGCTGGAACAAAGACCAAAGTCTATCACCTTTAATTTAGGAAAAAAAACTTATTTTCTGTTCTTTTATCTCTCATACTTTATGTTTCTTCCTTATGGATATGATTTCTCTCTCATCACATTCAATTTGAATCAGTGTATATCATGGAAACAATGTAATGACTGGCAAATTGCCTTCTGTGGGGCATGGGGGGAGGTAAGTAAGATTAGGGTAAAATTGTAAAACTTAAATAAATAAAATCTTTAAGCAAGGTGAAAAAATATTTATTATGATTTTTAAATACAGTAAATAAAGTAATTATATAGTAAGTAAACGAAGTAAATAAAGAAATCATATCAACTTAAAGAAAAGAAAAGAATAGGTCTGACCATCATTAAAGAGATAAATGCTATCAAGGAAGTATGATACCCCATCTAAGCAGTGCTAATTAGTAACACAATACAAATGTTTTATGAGTTTGGGGACAAGCCATAACATGAAAATCAGACCTAGTTATGAGTATAGGATGTATTCTATACATATTTATTCTCTTTGTGAATATGTACACCACATTTTAGTAATATAATATTACTAATAATTTTCCATACATTCTTGCTATATTTTATTTATATATTGCTTTAATTGCTAAAATAAATTGCTATATTTTAATTGCATATCATAAAAATAAAACATTGGACTACAAAATAAAAATCTCAGTCACAATAAATTACTTGTAAACATATGTACACTTTATATACACTATATATATATGTATAGATGAATGTGTAATATATATTATATATGTGTATATATATATATGTATATAATATATATGGATACATGTTCATATGCTGACATATCAAGCCTGAATGCCTTCTTACATACATAAGTACATGTTACTAATAAGTTATCTCCCCTACAAAAATGTAGGTTACTTGGGTACAGAAATCACTTCTCTAGTTATATTTGTATCTCCAGATGATAGCATGGTTTCAAGCATATGCTATACATTTAATAATTGTTTTTGAAGGTAAAGATATATTCTGTATTCAGTAGGAAAAATAATTAGCATCTTCTTATATAGAGAATGATATTGAATTCCATAATTTCTGTCTACATTTACCACTGCCAATTTTCTAACTTGTAGGTCTGAAAATAATTTTTGCTATTGCTGCTATTACAATAAGTGCTAAAAACTGTTTTTTATTCAGTACTCTAATATTTTATATGCATTACTTTATTTAAGCACCAAAACAACATGTTGAAAAAATGAATATAGTCAAAATTCTCTCAGTTTGGATGATGCATGAGAGTTTACAAAAGCTCAAATGACTTTCCCAAGGTGTCTGTTTGTGTGTGTGTGTGTGTGTGTGTGTGTGTGTGTGTATGTGTGTGTTGTGTGTGTGGTGTGCATGTGTGTGAGATAGAATAAAAGGCTATCTTTATTACTTGAAAATTTGGGGGCTGTATAATAAATAATGTGTAAATTCCTGAGACTGGTATTAATTACCTTCCACAATATGATTTCAATGAAGTTGGTACATCTGGTTTCACACTACTCTCTTCATTTTTCACCATGCATTCATGAATCATTTTAAAAATATCATCTAGACTTCAACTACATTTTACCTTGTATTATAGTAATTAACATGGTTTTTCTTCTGTCAGTAGATTATAAATTGCTTGACAGCTATGTTCCTATCTCAGTATCTTTCAACATGGCACCTTAATTGCATATATTCCTCACAATTACATGATTCTATGAAATGAGAATGAATAAGAAAATAATTAACTGTTAATAAATAATAAACCCTATAGCAATGTATCATTAACATTCATTTCAATCCCCTATTATAGAACCTAATGTAACATTTAGTCCAAAACTTCCATGTTCCAGCTTAAGAAAATGAGCATACAGCAGTTAAGTGACAGTTTTTGATCACCAAGCCAGAATACATACATAGTATGATACATACATAGTATCCTTAACTCAAAAGTCACTGTCTTTTCATTAGGGGCATGTGTGATTGCATTTGGTATGTTAAAATTTAAAATTCCTTACTCAATTTGTATTTTATAACCTGTTTAATTTCCATAGTTGTATTTGTCCTTTTATTTCTACTATTTTTTTCATGCTACTTCTTTATATTCTTTTGATTGCTCCTCTTTCTCCTAGAATGATTCAGCTTAGTGTATGTGTGCATATGTGTTTAAAAGGAATTAAACAATTTTCAATATTCAGTTCTCAGATCTTCTCTTCCATGTTAACTTCTTCAGAAGTCTATCTTTTGTCACTTGTCTCCTAGAATCGCTATAGCTTCCTTGAAACTAAAGTTTTAGAATTTTACTTTTGATGGCCTATAGGTCATTTCTTTGTGCAAGAATTTCTACTATTTCCTTAATGAATTTATCGAAACACATTTACAGAGGTTGGTTATAATATTTACAATGAGACTAGGACCATACTCAGAAGTATCTTCATAGATATAGATATAGATATAGATATAGATATAGATATAGATATAGATATAGATATAGATATAGATATAGATATAGATATAGATATGGATATAGATATGGATATGGATATGGATATGGATATAGATATGATATGGATATGGATATGGATATGGATATGGATATGGATATGGATATGGATATGGATATAGATATGGATATGGATATAGATATGGATATAGGTATAGATATAGATATAGATATAGATATAGATATAGATATAGATATAGATATAGATATAGATATAGATATAGATATAGATATAGATATATCCATTCCTTAAGAGAAAATAGATTGCAATAAGTATTTATTAAGTGCCTACCTGTCTGGAATTTTGTGAAGAGCTTTATTAATACTATGTCCTTGAACTTCATAAGTCTAGGAGATAGATGCTATTATTATTATTATTATTATTATTATTATTATTATTATTATTATTATTATTTTACTATTGAGTAATCTGGGGCAGACAATGGCTTAGTGTCTTGGCTATGTTTAAACAACTTGAGAGTGCCTGAGACTACATAAAAATCACAAGTCTTACTGACTCCAGGTTCATAACTCTATCCATTGTACACCCAGTAGTCAAAAAATACATACATACATGTATACATAAATATATATATATATATATATGTATAGGTTTTCTATCATTTTTTCACCTTGTATATATATTATGACATACAACTTTTCTGTTGCTTCTTCCTTGCTTTCTTCAAAATTTCATTAAGAAGCTCATCTATTGTTTTGTAGCTTTCATTAGCTATTCTTATCCCTCATTCACACACAATAGGTATATTAAGTCTTAAATATAAGGGTGGAGTCTATTAAATTCTCCTTCCCTTCCTCTGGAGTACAAATTTACTTTATTCCACAATATTAGTTATAAACCTTCTTGGCTATTTTATAGGTTACTTTCTAATCATTTGCAACCCTCCTTTCATCAGACCTGAAATGTAGCTTCATTTCTTGCCAGACATTGGAAAAAAGAAATAACATGACTTCTATCAATATTCTTAATATACTTCCTAAAATTCCTGACATGATTGACTCTTGCTTCCACTAATTTAAAAACTTAGCCACAGTCTAATATATAAATCATAATATAACTGATTATGTTGTTAGTCTAACTTTGTTCTGAAAGTGAGGGACTTCTGTTCATGCTTCTTCATAAAAAAATAAATAAAAACCCTATGGGAAATAATCAAAAGCAAAATAAATCTAACCAGAATTTTTAAATAATAATTTCCACCAATTACATACAAACACAATTTTAACAATTATTTAACAATTATTAACATTTTTAAATTTTAAATTCTTTTCCTCCCTCTCCTTTCCTTCCCTTATTTCCCCCCTTTCTGAGATAGTAAGGAATCTAATTTTACACCTTCAATCATGTAAAATATTTCTGTATTAGTCATTTTGTGCAAGAAAAAATGAGGAAAAAAGAAAAAAGAAAGAATTAAAGAAAGGAGGGAAGAAAGGAATGACGAAAGGAAAGAAAAGAAAAAAAGAGTTAATAGTGAGAAACAAAAGAAAAAGCCCTAGAAGAAAGTCTACCAGGAAACAGGGATCAGAAGATGCCAAAAGTTAATAAGTATAACCTAGATAAATATTCATCAAAAGTGACTAAAAATAAGCAGTTGCATAGTAATAGTAAGAAACACAGGAGAGATCATTTCATATTTCAGCAAAGATCTGTGTTGTTAGGACTATAGCACTTTTCAGAACTACTTTTCATCTTTTTTGTCCACCTGATCTACCTAACCCTCACCTATGGCTCCAAGAAACTGTAGCTTCCTGTGACCACACCTTGATAAATCATTTTATCATACAGGGCAATGTAGAATGAGGATTTCAAAGGGTTCTCACACCCAGCAGTGAATTATAGAAAGATTAATTCCCTTGGCGCAATGACAGGCAAGAACAATTTGTTTCAGTGACTATGAAGGAAGTGAAGCAGGAGCTCTGGAGCACTTAGAGTGTGCTAGACATTAAAGGTCATCTTCTGTATTTTGAGCAATCACCACTTGTCTTGAATATCTCGTCTGCACTATAATGACTCTGGAAAAGAGAGGCCAATGACTTCTTGTAACTTTATCTTACTTAAATTCAATTTATTCATGAATCAGAATACTAAACTGTCAAGCATAGAGAGCACAACTCAGATGGGTTGATCATATTATTTGAATGCCAAAAGTATGCTTGCCAAAAAGACTAATGGACAACTCACACCAGGCAAGCACTTATATAGTGATCAGGAAAAGTAAAACAAGAACAATCTCAAGGTCTCTCAAGAACTTTGGAAATTGATTGGGCAACATTGAAAGTGCCTGAGGCGCAGGACTACCCAGCATGGCATGTCCTTATCAGATAAGTCACTGTGCTCTATGAACAAAATAGAATTGTAGTAGCTCAAAAAAATGTGAGAAGTATAAATTTAGAGATCCCACTTCAAATTTACACATAGCTTATTTGCAACCTACCCATAGTAGAGTATTCTGAACTCCGATTGATCTAATCAGGTATAGTTGAACCACAGCAGCTCAGTTCTGACATAGTGAAGCTATTTTGGTCATCTTTAAAACCAAAGAACAACAACAAAACAAAAGACAGAATAGAAATGGCAAGAAAATGATCAATAATGTATAAATCTGTAATAAAATCAAGAAGAAAGAATTATTGGATTAGGCAATTAAGAGATCTCTAGTACTTGGAGAGAGTAATTTAATTTGAATGATTAAGCTAGAAAATAGAATGCAGTGAGATAGTAAGAGAATGCTAAAGGTAGTAGCCAAATTATTCATGAAAGGAAAAAGATATACAAGTTCATAGCTGGCAGAAATAGTTCAATCCAAGCAAGATTTCTTGAGAATGTGAGAATAATACAAATCTTTGTAGGCAATTGATAAGTAGTCATTAAACAATGATATATTTGGGGTAGCAAGGTGGCTTTCTGGAAAGCGCACCAGTCCTACAGTTAGGACCACCTGAGTTTAAAGCTGGCCTCAGATACTTAATACTTACTTAGCTGTGTAACCTTGGAAAGTCACTTATCCCCTTTGCCTTGCAAAAAAAAATCAAAGATATATTGAAGATGCATGAGAAAAGAGGACAATAGAGGAGATCTGCAGGGCAAAAAGACAATATTAAGAAACCATTTTTTTCAGTCAGATGTTTTTCAAAATTTGTTTCATTATGAATTTTTTTGACCATCACACAATTTTATTTGATGTGTTGAAAATTCTCGTAGTTGTTTTCACTTCATCCAACACCAGTTCATGAAGGTCCTTGAAAGTATTTTTTAAATGCACCTGCTCATGATTTCTTTATTTTAATTGATATTTTATTTTTCCAGATTCATGCTATGAAAGTTTTTCAATATTTATCCATTTGCATATGCATATTTTAAGTTACATAATTTCCTTCCACCCCTCCTTCCCACCTCCCTCTCCTCAGTGGCAAACAGGTGAACTATACATACACATTTGTCTTAAGCATGTTTACAGATTAGTCATTTTTGGTATGAGGAATTAGAATTCAGGGAAAGAAATAAATAAGAGAAATTTTTCAAATAGAAAATGTAGTGTTCATCATATTATGAAAGCTTTTTGTTTGTTTTTGTCTTATTGTTTATTTTTCTTTCTCTGGATGGGGATAACACTGTTCATACCTGGTCTAAAATGGTATTTCTAGATCTCTGAATTGCTGAGAGGAGTTGCATCCAGCCTCAACTCACAATATTTTTAATGTGTAGAATTTTTTTTTTTGGTTCTGTTCCCTTCAATCAGCATCAGATCCTATAATTCATTCTTTACTTCTCTAGAGTACTACCATATATAATTTCTTATAGAATAGTGTTGCATAGCATTCATATACCATAACTTGTCCAAACATTCCTCAAGTGATGGGCATACCCTCGATTTTCAATTCTTTGCCATTACAAAACGGCTGCTATGAATATTTTAGAACATGTGGGACTTTTCCCTTTTTATGATTTCTTCTGGATTTAGGACTAATGTTGGAATTGCTGAATAAATGGATCAATTTGATTGCTCGTTGGGAATAGTTTAATATTTCTTTCAGAATGTTTGGATCAGTTCACAAATCTAACTGCAATGCCTTAATGTCCTGATCATGCCACAACTTCTCTAACAATGATCATTTTCTCTTTTTAGACCTCTTAATCACTTGAGAGATGTGAGGTGTTATATCATAGTGATTTTAATTTATATTTCTTTAAATAATAATGATTTGGAACGTTTTTATATGATTATATATGGCTTTGATTTCTTCATTGGAAAAACTATCTGTTCATATTCTTTAATCATTTATCAATTGGGGAATGACTTGTAACCTATATATTTGATGTAATTCTCTTTATATTTCAGATATGAGACCTTTATCAGAACACCTATCTGTGAAAATTGTTTCCCAGCTGGCTATTTTCCTTCTAATTTTGGCAGCATTTATTTTATTAGTACAAACTATATTTAATTTAATGTAGAGAAAATCATCCAGTTCACAATTTATAATGCACTCTCTTAGTCATAAATTTCTTCCCTTTCCATAGATCTAACATATTGTTCTAATAATTTATCTATGATGTAGCAATTTATATCTAAATCCTGTACCCATTGTGTTCTTATTTTAGTATAGGGTATGAGGTGTGGGTGTGTTCCAGTTTTTGCCATACTATTTTCCAGTTTTCCCAACAATATTTGCCAAATAATGAGTTCTTATCCCAGAAATACATATAATTTACTACTGTTTTATTTGAACATTTCCTAACCCACTGACCCATTATTATATTTTTCAACCAATACCAAGCAGTTTTGATGACTGTCATTTTATAGTATAGTTTTTGATCTGGTAGATCTAGACCATCTTTGTTTACATTTTTTTTTCATCACTACCTTTGATATCCTTGACCTTTTTTTGCTCCATAGAGGGTTTTTTCTTAGAAAGGAGAAATGATAACTCTTCAAATGACAATTTTTGTGCTTGTGCATATGAGTTATGCGTTTTAATATATAAATAATATTTTATTTTCCAAATCACTTTCTTGAAACTAGTATTTTGTTTTAGAAGTGGATCAAACTGATGTTCCAAGTGATTGTCAGCATGAGTTGCACAATAATGTTTATTATAATGAGGGCTATGCTGTGCATGGCATTCTTCTCACTTGCTGATAACAGAATTGTTCCATCCCATGACCAGATTGTTAGGAAACAAGACTATTGAAGATGATCTGTCTGCTGCAGGAGTCTTTTCAGACCTTAAATTGTTTTCACTTCTTCCACCACAGTGCATTAGCAACACCAGGGAAGCACTAGAATGTGTTATTTGGACATAGAGTGTGAGGACCTGAAACATCCTTACTTGTTTCTCAGTGGATTAATCATTATTGCAATTTTCCTCTTAGACCTTCCACCTTTGAGCTACTCATCAGTATGCCTTTATCAGCAGTACATCTTGGTGTGTTGCTAACACTCCACAAAGTCTTTCTTTCAAAAGGCTATAGCAAGGGAGCTGCTCTGCCTCACAAAAATACTTGACCCAGAAGCAGGTTGCCCAGAAATGATTTAACCCCAAATGCCCCACAAACATGCGCTGCATTCCAGGTAAGAGGCAGCCCCCTCCATGGTAAATCTCCACCCCTGGAAGAAATGGCCCTCTACACCAGGCCTCAGCCCCCCAGTCCCCAGACTCAGATCCATCAAGGCTGTTTTACACTGTGATATAATCACACTTAGAGGGGATTCTGACTTGGAGGCATTCGGGAATAATCCCATAGATTGTTATTTTTGCCCCATTGACTCCTTAGCCAAGAACATATATCAAATGTTTGAACAAAATTATAGACACACATATGTGTCTATATGTGTCTCATGCCTTTTACATCATCTCCCTAAGATGGCAAGCAATTTGATATGTTAGACATGTGCAATCATGAAAGATGAATTTCCGTATTACTCATGTGAATGAAAATATAGACAAAAACCAAACAAAAGTCAAAAATATTATACTGAGATTTTTATTCAGACACCTGAATAATGGGATAACTTTTCTGTAGTGGGCTAACTTTTTTCATCATGAGTTGAACTTCATACAATATTACTCTAATTGTGTACAGTGATCTGATTCTCTTCATTTGACTATGAATCGGTTTATGTAAGTTTTCCAGGTTTTTCTGACTGCATCTTGGTCAACAGCAATAGTTAAAATTCTGTAATATGCAAGTTCTATCAATCTCCAATTGATTGACTGTCACAATTTCAATTTACTTTCAACCAATGTGCCCCAAAGATAATAAAACTATGTATATCCATTGCTCTGGAAATAATAAAATTATATCTGTATTCTCAAGAGATTATACAAAATGGAAAAGAACTGGTAAAAATATTTATAGCAGCACTTCTTGTGGTGGCAAAAATTGCAAATTGAGGGAATGTTCAATGATTAGAAAATGACAGAACAATATGTGGTATATAAATATAATGCAATACTTTTATGAATAGGTACATTTCAGGGGGAAAAATGAAAGATTTGCATCAACTTATACTGAGTGAATTGAGCAGAACCAGAAGAACATTTTATATAGTAACAGCAACATTATACAATGATTAACTGTGTTAGACTTAGCTCTTCTCAGTAATACAATGATCCAAGACAATTTCAAAAAGAATCATTCTGCACATCTAGGGAAAGAACAGTAGTAACTCCCAAATGATAAATAGTCAAAGGATATGAACATAGAGTTTTCAAATGAAGAAATAAAGCTATATCCAATTATATGAAAAAACTCTCCAAATCATTATTGATTAGAGAAATGCAAATTAAAAAAAACACTGGGATATCAATTCAAACTACCGAAATTGGCTAAGATGATAAAAAGGGAAAATGATATGTTGGAGAGATTGTCTTAGTATTGGGGCATTAATGCCTTCCTGTTTGAGTTGTGAACTGAACCAAGCATTCTGGAGCAATATGGAACTCTGCCTAAAGAGCAATAAAACAGATCATTTACCCTTGACCCAACAATTCTAATTCTAGGCCTATATCCAGTAAAATTAAAAAAAAAATTGGGAAAAGTCCCACATGTTGTAAAATATTCAGAGCTACTTTTTTTGTAGTGATAAACAATTGGAAATTGAGGGTATGCCCATCAATTGGATAATGACTAAACAAGTTATGGTGCATGAATACTATGGAAATTATTATTCTATAAGAAACCATAAATAATTTGACTCTAGAGAAGAATGAAATGAGTTGCATGATCTGATGCTGAGCGAAGGGAGCAAAACTAAGAGAATAATGTATATATATATTAACAACATGGTGACATGATCAACCTTGATGGATACAGATCCTCTCAGAAGTTCAGAGAGGTAATACAACCATATTAGACCAGCTATGGACAATGTAAACCCCATCTAGAGGATGAAAAACAAAACAAAACAAAAATTAAAAAAAAATCCTTCATAATCTGATGAATATTTTATTAAAAATATTTTATGTATATTCTTTTTTTAAATCCTTATTTAATCCTATTAATTCTTCATTGATCTTAAATCCTAATACATCCTACCAAAAATGACTAATCTGTAAACACATTTATCATACATATATATGTATGTATATATATATATATATATATATATATATATATATATATACAATATTAATTGGATTATTTGCTACTGAACAGATGAGGTGAGAAGGGAGGGATGAAGGAAATTTTGTAACTTAAAAATATGTATATGCATATGAATGAATGTTGCCAATCTTACATAAAATGTATTTGTAAAAATAAAATATCTTTTTTTTTTTTTACAAAAAGAATGATGGGGGCCGGGCTAGGTGGTGCAGTGAACAGAGTACCAGCCTTGGAGTCAGGAGTATCTGGGTTCAAATCCAGTCTTAGACAGTGAATAATTACCTAGCTGTTAGGGCCTTGGGCAAGCCACTTAACCCCATTTGCCTTGAAAAAAACAAAAAAAAACCCCAAAAAACAAAAACAAAAAAAAAGAATGATGGAGTCTGAATGCAGATTGAATATGGTATTTTCTTTTTTTAGCTTTAAAAAACAATTATTTATTTATTTTCCTCTATATGTACATGCATATTTTCATGTTAAAAGATTTCCCTCCCTGCTCCATTCCTACCCCCTACCCTCAAAAGGGAACAGTCAAGTTATCATTTTTACATACATAAATTGTTAAACATGTTTAAAATTAACTTTTGGCATGAGGAATTAGGATTAAGGGAAACAGATACATAAGAGATAAATTTTATAAAGTATTCATAAGATTTGGAAGGTTTTTTTTTTCCCTTCTGTGTTTTGTGTTGTATTTTTCTTACTCTGGTTAGGGATAATATAATCCATAACCACTCAAATACAGCTATCCAAGCTCTCTGGATTGTTGAGACGAACTGCTTCCATCAAAGTTGTTCATCTCACAATGATGCATTTTTGATGTATACATTGTTATCTTGGTTCTACTCACTTTGCATCAGATCCCATAATTCATTTCATGCTTCTCTACAGTCTGACCATTTATGGTTTCTTATAGAACGATAGTATTCCATAGTATTAATCTGCCATAACTTTCATAGCCATTTGTCAATTGATTTCCTCAATTTCCAATTCTTTGACACTATAAAAAGAGTAGCTTTGAATATTTTGGAACATGTGGGACTTTTCACATTTTGTTATGATTTCTTCTGGATATAGGCCTAGAATTGGAATTTCTGGGTCAAAGGGACTGAAAATTCTATTGTTTTTTGAGCATAGTTCCAATTTGCTCTTTAGAATGGTTGAATCTGTTCACAATTCCACCAGGAATATATCAATGTACCAATACACCCACAATCTTTCCAACATTGATCATCTTCCTTTTTTCTCATCTTGGTTAGTCTAATAGGTATGAGATGATAGCTCATTGTTGTTTTAATCTGCATTTCTCTAATAGTGATTTGCAGCATTTTTTCATAAGATTATATATATATATATATATATATATATATATATATATATATATATATATATATATAAAACTTTAATTTCTTCATTTGAAAACTCTCCATAGCCCTTGACCATTTATCAATTGGGGAATGACTTATGACCTTAGAAATTTGATGCAATTGTCTATATATTTTAGAAATGAGGCCTTTATCAGGACTCCTGGTTGTGAAGAATGTTTCTGAACTTTCTGCTTTCCTTTTAATTTTGGCAGCATTGATTTTATTAGTGCAAACCCCTTTTTATTTGATGCAGTCAAAATCATTCATTGTGCAATTTATAACCTGGTCTAATTCTTGTTTGGTCATAAATTTATTAAAAATCCTTCAGAATCTGATGAATATTTTATAAAAAAAACTTATGTATCTTCTTTTTAAAAAAATACTTATTTAATCCTTAATTAATCCTAAATCCTAAATCCTCATACTAAAAATAACTAATCTGTAAACATGTGTATCACAAATATATATTTACAATGCTAAATGGATTTGCCATTTAGCAGATGGGGTAAGAAGGGAGGGTTGAAGGAAATTTTGTAACTTAAAAATATACATATGCATATATATATATATGAATGAATGTTGGAAAACTAACATAGCATGTATTCATAAACATAAAATATAAACAAAAAACACCAAAAAGACAAAAAACAAACAAACAAATTCAAAAATATTATACTGAGATTTTTATTCAGACACCTGAATAATGGGATAACTTTTCTGTAGTGTTACAACTATTTTCTGTAGTAGGATAACTTTTTTCATCATGAGTTGAGCATCATACAATATTGCGGTTACTGTGTACATGGATCTGAATCTGTTCATTTGAATATGAATCAGTTTGTGTAAGTTTTCCAGGTTTTTCTGACAGCATCTTGGTCAACAGCAATAGTTAAAATTCTGTAACACACAAGTTCTATAAATCCCCAATTAATTGGCTTTCTCGATTTCAATTTACTTTCAACCAATGTGCCCAAAAGATAATAAAACTATGTATATCCATTGCTCCAGAAATAATACAATTAGGTCTGTATTCTTAAGATATTATACAAAACAGAAAAGAACTTGCATCTACAAAAATATCTATAGCAGCACTTTTTGTGGTGGCAAAAAATGTAAATTGAGGGAATCTTCAATGATTAGAAAATGACAGAACAATATGTGGTATATAAATGCAATGCAATACTTTTATGAAAAGGGAGATTTCAGGGGGAAAAATGAAAGATTTGCATCAACTTATGCTGAGTGAAGTGAACAAAACCAGGAGAACATTTTATGTAGTAACAGCAACATTATGCAAAGATTAACTGTGTTTGACTTAGCTCTTCTCAGTAATACAATGATCCAAGACAATTTCAAAAAGAATCGTTCTGCACATCTAGGGAAAGAACAGTAGTAACTCCCAAATGACAAACAGTCAAAGGATATGAACATAGAGTTTTCAAATGAAGAAATAAAGCTACATCAAATTATGTGAAAAAATTCTCCAAATCATTATTGATTAGAGAAATGCAAATTAATACATGAAGAAAGATCATGGTATATATTATGTGTGTATATTATTCCCTCTATGAGCCACTTCTGATATGAATAAAACTTATTAACTCTCCCTCACTTTCCCCCTCTTCCACTCCAGTCCAAAATCATTTTGTTGACTTTTTATATAAAATTACTTATTCACTAATATAATGACTGTGTCTTTCATCTCTTCTGGATTTGTTTTCAAAGTCACTTGGTTTTCCTATGAGATATTTCACATTTCCTTCTAGTTTTTTTCATTTTTTTTGGTTTTGTTTTACTGTTTCTTTATTTCTCACAAAGAAATGAATTTCTCATAGCTCCATTCTACATTTTAAGCAATTATTTTCCTCAGAGACATATTATATTTTCTTTTCCATCTTTCTATGGATTAAATTCAACCTGATCATGGTATTTTATCCTGGTATTTACTTGCTGTATTCTCATTGCTAAAATTGTATTTAAGATTTTTGCATCAATATTAATTAGGGGGATTGTTCTATAATTTTCTTTCTCCGTTTTAGTTCTTCCTGGTTTAGGTTTGGCAGAACACCTTCTATTTTTTTAAATAGTTTTGTAGCTTATGTAGAATAGGAACATCTTCTCCTATTTTTAAAAATAGTTTGTGTAGAATACGAATTAATTGTTCCTTAAATGTTGGCAAGAATTTACTTGAAAATGCATCTGGACATGGAGACTTTTCCTGAGGGATTTTATTGATAGTTTCTTCAATTTCAATTTAATCAATAACATAATACTTCAGAAATATCCAGATATTAGATTAAAGTATTTTATGGTCTAATAATTTATCGATGATATTGCTCTTTATATCTAAATCCTATACCCATTTTCCTTATTTTGGTATAGGGTATGAGATGTGGATCTATGCCTAGTTTTTGCCATACTATTTTAAGTTTTCCCAAATTTTTCTCAAATAATGGGTTCTTAACCCAGAGGCTGATGTCTTTTTGTTAGTCAAATAGCAGATTGCTACACTCATTTACTGCAGTTTCTTTTAAACCTATCCTAATCCACTAATCCATTACTCTATTTCTTTACTAGTACCAGGCAGTTTTGATGACTGCTACTTTATAGTACAGTTTTAGATCTGGTAAACCTAAGCCACCTTCCAATACATTTTTTTTGTCAATTCCCTTGTTTTCCTTGACCTTTTGTTGTTCCAGGTGAATTTTGTTACTATTTTTTTCTAGTAAAGTAGTTATTTGGTAGTTTGATTAGTATGACATTGAATAAACAAGATGCACACTATTTTCACTTTTTTTTAATTTTGTTGTTCCTGTTGGTTTGACTTTTCCCTTCCTTCTGTTTTGTCTTTCTCAATATGATATTTATTCAAATACCTCCTCATTATTGCACACACACACAAATATATATATATATATGTATATATATATATATATATACATATATATATATATACATATATATATATATATATACTATATAAGATCATTTACTCTCTTGGGAAGGAAAATGGGAGGAAGGGAGGTAGAAACAAATTTAAAACTCAAAATCTGATTAAAAAAGAAAGTTGAAACTCTATATGTAATTAGAATAAATAAAATGCTACTTGCCAAAAAAATTTACTTTCTACTCGAGTAGAGCTGTTACAAATATTTTTGTGTATTTAGGCCCATTTCCCCTTTTTATCTCTTTGATAAACACAGACATACCTAGTGTTTTTACTTGGCCAAAAGGAATGCATATTTGAAATGTGTTTTGAATTTAGTTCAAATTGTTGCCTAGAATGGTTGAACAAATACACAATTCCATATATTAGTGTCCTATTTTTTCACATTCCCTTCAACACTTAAAATTCTCCTTTTCTGTCAATATTAGCTAATGTGATCATTGCAAGGTGATACCTTAGAATTATTTATATGTACATTTTCCTCTTTAAAAGTCAAATAATTTTTAATTATTATTTTTTTTCTTCTAAAACTAGTTTTTCTTATACTTTCCCCATTTATCAATTAGGAATATTTTGTTTTCTTAAAATTTGACTAAATTATGTATGCATTTAAGAAATTAGAATTTTATTAGAAGATGCAAATAATTTCCCCCAACTTAGTCTTTCATATGTAATCTTGACTACATTGATTTTCTTTGTTCAAAATCTTTTTACTTTAATGTATTAAAATTTATCCATTTAACATCTAGTCATTCCCTCTATTTCTTATTTGTAAATAAATTGATTCCTTATGCAAAGATCTGAGAAGCAAAATATTTCATGCCCAACTAATTTGACTATAGTGTCACCATTTATAACTAAAACATGTACCCATTTTGATCTTCTCTTTGTTTATGTTTTGAGATTCTTTCCTTTGCTTAGTTTCTGGCAAACTGCCTTTTTTTCCATTTTCCTCGCCATTGTAACAAATAGCGAATTCTTGTCCAAAAAGTTTTGGTCTTTAGGCTTACCAAATGCTAAGTCAATGTAGTTATTTACTAGTGTATACTATGTACTATATTGCAAGGATCCTATACTGTATACTAGCTAATATCACATGTTATACTGAATAATATCTTATAATAGTGTTTAAGATACAGTAGGACTGCCAAAAGTTCTTCAAATTTCTTTTTTCATGAATTCTGCTGAATTTCTTTACAATTCTTCCAGATAAGATTTGTTTTCATATTTTCTATAAATTATTTTCTCAAATTTTGATTGATAAGAGCCAGAAATAAGTAAGTTAGGTGAGCCAAGAGGACAGAGTAGGGGCAGCTAGGTGTCACAGTGGACAGAGCAGCAGCCCTGGAGTCAGGAGGACCTGAGTTCAAAATCAGTCTCAGATACTTAATAATTACCTAACTGTGTGACTTTGGACAAGCTGCTTAGCCTCATTGTCTAGGAAAAACAAAAACCAAAAAACCCTAGTAAGATGACAGAGTAAAGGCAAGGACCCCATGTCTTCTCTCTCAGTCCACTCCAAATATCTCTAAAATAGTGGCTTTAAGCAATTCTAGCTTAGCACAACCCACAATAGAGACTGAGTAAAACAAATTTTCCAGCCCAAGTCAACTTGGGAGATCAATGGGAAGTATCAGTTACATTGGGGTTAGAAAACACCTGCAGATGAACTTGCTCATCCATCTCTGATGGAGAATGCCATTTGTATCCACAGAATGAATTGTGGCGATTAAAGACCAAAGACTGTTGCCTTCATTTTTTTGAAAGTTGTCTTATGTACTACATAATTCAGTTGTCTAATATTTTATTTTTTTCCTCAAGGATTTTTCTCTCAACATATTTAATTAGAAGGCATGGAAATAATATAAATATTACCAGAGTGCCTTCTATGGCGGGGAAGCGAGGAGGCAAGGGAGGGTGGGGGAAAAGTTGTAAAATTCCAAACCTTGACAAAATTGTAGGTAGAAACTGTTATTATATATAATTGGCAAACAAATAAAATATTTATACAAAACCCAAACAAAAGAAAGGGCCTTCAGTACAGCCAGGGCCTCACTTGAGCAAACAGATTCCAGTCATTCAAAACCAGAACCTATGCCCATGGTAGTATTGGCAGTTTCTAGACTTATTAGCCAGGGATTTCCAAGGACAACTTGGAAAATCAGAAGGAAAACTTCCACACTAAGTGAGAGTGGAGTCCAGTCCAGAGCAAATCTCAGTGCAGACTTGGCCCCACAGGACCAGTCTTGGGGAGTTACTTGGCAGGGATCTTCCCAGTAGCTATTACCAGAGTGCTCAGCCATCAGATGGTAAGGGATCAGGAAAGATGGCACCGGTCTCTTTGCTATCACAGGAAATTTGTGACTTTGCCATATTCAGGTCTGTGTCTCATTCTGGGACCTCAGTCTCAGGAACAGAAACAAAACAAAGTTCTCTGCTTGCAGCAGAGCAGGTATCCTCCTCACAGTTCCAGGGCAGAAAAGAATGCTTGTGTTCATCCACAGACCAGAATACAAGCCAGAAGAGCAGTCAAAGTTTCTTATAAGGCCTTGGAAAATTTGAAAGCTTACAGGTCCCTGTGGGTAACCCTGAAAATAATTACAAAAAGCCACAATAATTTGGGTCAATCCTTCCTCCACTCTGGAAGGAGAAAAACACATTAAGAAAGAGTTAAAAATCAAATCATAGGCTGGAGAAATGAGTAAACAAGTGAAGAAAAAAATCTGACCCTAGACAATTACTTTGGCCATATGGAGGATCAAAATACACACTCAGAACAATCAAAGCTAAAGCTTCTGAATCCAAAGTCACCAAGAAAAGGATGGAATGACCTCACACTATGGAATACTTAAAAAAAAAGATTTTGAAAATCAAGTTAAGGAGGTAGAGGAAAAATTGGAAAGAGAAATGTGAGTAGTGTGGAAAAATCATGAAAAACAAGTCAACAGATTGGCAGAGATACAAAAAAAATCAGTCAAGAAATTGCCATCTTAAAAAAAATCAGTTTAGGTCAAATGGAAAAAGAAGTTCCAAGGACCAACAAGGTGACGAATGCCTTGAGAAGCAAAATAGATCAGATGGAAAAGGAAATATAATATATCTATGAGGAAAATAATTGCTTAAAATGTAGAATGGAACTATGAGAAACTGATTTCTTTGTGAGAAATCAAGACAAAATAAACCAAAACCAAAAAAATGAAAAATTAGAATAACATGTTAAATATCTCATTGGAAAAGCAATTGACTTGAAATACAATTCCAGAAGAGATAATTTAAAAATTATTGGGCTAACTGAAAATCATGATCAAAATCAGAGCTTAGATATCATATTTCAAGAAATTCTCCTGGAAAACTTCCCTAATATACTAGATGAAGAAGATAAAATAGAAATCGCAAGATTCTTCTGATCAAATCCTCAAAGAGAACCCAAAATGGAAACTGATTGGAATATTATAGCCAAATTTCAGAACTCGCAATTCAAAGAGAAAATATTACAAACATTCAGAAAAAAGGAATTTAAATATCATGGAGCTATAGTCAGGGTAACACATGATTTAGCAAGTACTATATTAATGGCTCATAAGATTTGAAATATATGAATCAATTAGTCAGCAAATACAAACATAATTCTTTCAGGGGAAAAGATGAAAATTCAATTAAATAGGCAACTTTCAAACTTTCCTGTTGAAACACCCAGAGAGGAACAGAAAGTTTGATCTTCAAATAAAAGACTCAGCTGAAGAAAAGAGAATGATGGATGGAAACACAAATCATGAGTGACTTAATGATATTGAACTGTTTGTATTTCTAATGGGAAGATGATATTGATAATTCATATGAGTCTTTCATTTCCTGGAGCAGTTAAAAGGAACATATATAGACAAGATGAAAGAGGGAGATGAATTTGAAGTTACAATATATTTTTAAAATGGTGAAATTAATGGGAAAGGAATGGAAAAGAAAAAGAAGAGGTACAATGGAATAAGTTATTTCATATAAAAGGCAACAAAAAGATTTTGCACTGGAATGCAAGAGGGGGAAAGTGAAGGAGAATTAATGAGTCTTATTCTTAACAGAAGTGGGTCATAGAAGGAATAATATACACATTCAATTGGGTAGAGAAATCTATCCTTACCCAGAGGAAAATAAGAGAGCATAGGGATGGGAGACAGGGGAGAGGGGGAGAGGAGGGAGAGTATAGGTGATAGAAGAGAGGGAAGACTGTGGGAGATGGTAGTCATATGGAATACACAATTGAGGAGGGACAGGATAGGGAGAGAGAGAATAGAATAAATGGGTGTGGGGGAATAGGGTAGAGTTAAATATATATAGCAATAGCACCTGTGGGAAAAATGAAGAAGCAAATTCTCAGACAGACTTTTGATAAAGCATATTATCCATTTCCTACCCCCCAATAATAAGTATTTTATTATAGGTAGTATTTTGTTATTTATTATATTGACTTAGGATAAACTGATCAATAATTTTTCCAATTATTTATTTGCTTGTTTATTTTTAATTTATTTATTTTCATCCATATGCACATGTACATTTTTTTAGGGTTTTTTTCAAGGTCATAGGGTTAAGTGGCTCACCCAAGGCAACACAACTAGGTGATTATTAAGTGTCTAAGGCCATATTTGAACTCAGGTACTCCTCACTCTGGGGCCGGTGCTCTAGCCACTGCACCACCTAGCCACCCCCACATGTGTATTTTTAAGTTACAAAATTTCCCTTCATCCTATCTTCCCAGTGCCCTTACCTCAGCAGTCAACAGTCAGGTTAGCATTGTACATACATATTTTGGATAAACATGTTACAGATTATTTATTTTTATCATGAGGAATTAGGATTAAGGGAAAGGGATATATAAGAGATAATTTTTATAAAGTGTTCATCAGATTCTGGTGGGCTGTTTTGTTTTTCTTAGTCTTTCCCAATTATTTAGACTTGACTTTATTTCTCTGCTATGTTTGGAAGGCAGACTTCCAAGTAACTAGTATTATCTATAGTAATTTTAATATCTCTTTATATATCTTCCCTGTGGACTTTATCAGAAATATATAGAAAACCTATTTTATGTGTAATTTTTATCTTACTACTTGACAAAAGATGTTAATTATTTCACCTTGATTTCTAGTTAATTCTGTTTTTTTTAGGTTTTTGCAAGGCAAATGGGGTTAAGTGGCTTGCCCAAGGCCACACAGCTAGATAATTATTAAGTGTCTGAGGTCAGATTTGAACTCATGTACTCCTGACTCTAGGGCTGGTGCTCTATTCACTGCAACACTTAGCTGCCCCAATATTTAGTTAATTCTTAAATTATTCTCTTATCATTTGCAAGAATGATAATTTTTTTTTCTCAATGGCTATTATCCTTCAATTTTTTCCTTCTCATATTACTATTGCTAGAATTAATGGTACAATATTAAAAAAATAATGCTGATAATGAGCTTTAGTTCTTCAGCTCATTTTATAAAGTAGAATGCAAGCTTAGTCCCATTACAGCACATGTATGTTGATGTTTTTAGATAGTTACTACTTACCATTTTAGTGTAAGTTCCATTGCTTCCAATGTTCTTTCATGTTATAAATAGGAAAGTGTGCTGTATTTTTTCAAAGTCTTTTAATTCATCTATTCAGATAATCATATGATTTTTAATGGCTCTGGAAAGGATAGGCTCAACTGTGATGATAGTTTCCTAATATTGCAAAATTGTTCATTTTTTTAATATGGGCTTATTTAACTATTCTACCTAATCATATGGTACCATAGGGAGTTTATATTTATTTTGTTAATATTCATAATTTTCATTGAAATTGTCAGATTCATTGTCTTCAGTTTAGCTTCAAGTTGAAATTATGGTCAAAGAATTATAAAACTGGGCAAGCTTTTTATTCCATAGATAATACTACTAGGTCTATATACCTAAAAAGATTATAAAAAAGAGAAAAAGAGCACATGCACAAAAAATATATATAGGAACTCATTTAGTAGGAGTGAATAATTGGAAATTGGGGGCAATGACTGAACAAATTGCTAATCTGTAACATGTTTATCCAAAATATGATGGAATATTTTTTGATTTAAGAGAAAAGATGAGTAGAAAGGATTCAGAGAAAAACATGGAAAGACTTACATAAACTGATGCTTAGTGATATGAGCAGAATCAGGAGAACATTGCATACCTGTTGATCCTAAACTGTTATGGACTTAGCTTTTCTCAGAAATACAGCAAAGACAATTATAAAAGTTGTGATGAAAAAATGCCATCTATCTTCAGAGAAAGAACTATGAAGACTGAATGGTGATTGAAGCATCTATTTTCCCTTTTAAAATTTGTTTTTGTCATTTTTCTTTCTCATTTTTTCTTATTTGTTCTGATTTTTTCCATAACATGACAGATATGAAAATATGTATAATATGTTGTTACATGTTTAACCTATATCAGATTACTCATACTATCACAGACAGGGAGGAGAGCACAGAGAGATGGAGAAAAATGTGAATCTCAAAATCTTACAAAAATTAATGTTGAAAACCGTCTTTACATGTACATTAAAAAAGGAAGCCAAATTGGAAAAGAGAGATCAGATTACATATAATAATATAAAAGCAAAATTATCAGTGTTGGAGAGAATTGTTTGCATTGTTATTGTAATTATTAAGTGATCCAAACTCTCTGAAGAACAATTTGTAATTTTTGCTGAAAGGGCAATAAAACTATGCATACCCTTTGCTCCAGAAATATAACTACTAGGATTGTATCCCAAAGAGATAAGAAAAGAAAATGATTAAAAAAACCCATCTAAAAGCATATTTAAAACACCTTGTTTTGTAGTAGTAAAGAATTGAAGAAATTCTCGTCAATTTGGTAATGGCTGAAATAATTAGTTTATATGAATGTGATGAAATACTACTACTCTGTAAGAAATCATGAGGGCCAGTTCTTCAGAAAACCCAAAAGACTTGTATGAACTGATACTGAGTGAAGAGAGCAAAACAAGAAGAGCACTGTACACATTAACAGCAACATTGTGTGATGATCATCTGTTACAGACATCTTCATCTCAGGAGTACTATAATCAAAGACAATTCTAAACAACTTCCTAAGGGAAATGGCATTCAAAATAAAAAAAAAGAGCTGAGATAAAAAATCCAATAAAAACCAAATTGCTAGTATTATAAATGAAAAAGGTGAACTCACCACCAATGAGGAGGAAATTAAAGTAATAATTCGAAATTATTTTGCCCAACTTTATGACAATAAATTTGATAATCTAATTGAAACAGATGAATATTTACAAAAATATAAGTTTCCCAGGTTAAATGAAGAAGAGATTAAATACCAAAACAACCCTATCTCAGAAAAAGAAATTCAACAAGCCATTATTAAACTCCCTAAAAAAAATCTCCAGGGCCTGATGGATTCACAAGTGAATCCTACCAAACATTTAAGGAACAATTGGTTCCAATCCTATATAAACTCTTTGGAAAAATAGGGAAAGATAGAACTCTGCCTAACTCTTTCTATGAAACCAATATGGTGTTGTTACCTAAACTAGGAAGAGTTAAAACAGAGAAAGAAAATTATAGACCTATTTCCCTGATGAATATAGATGCAAAAATCCTAAATAAAATCTAAGTAAATCGACTACAACAAGTCATCACTAGGATAATACTCTCTGATCAAGTAGGATTTATTCCAGGAATGCAGGGTTGTTTCAATATTAGGAAAACTGTTGGTATACTCAATTATATCAATAACAAAACTATCAGAAACCATATGATCATATCAATAGATGCTGAAAAAGCTTTTGACAAAATACAGCATCCATTCCTATTAAAAACACTAGAGAGGGCAGGAATAACTGGACTGTTCCTTAAAATAATTAGCAGTATCTATCTGAAACCATCAACAAGCATTATACTCAATGGGGAGAGGCTAGAAGCATTCCCAATAAGATCAGGGTTTAGACAAGGGTGCCCATTATCACCACTACTATTCAATATTGTATTAGAAATGTTAGCATCAGCAATTAGAGAAGAAAAAGAAATTAAAGGAATTAGAATTGGGAAGGAAGAGACAAAACTCTCATTATTCGCAGAAGACATAATGGTCTACCTAGAGAATCCCAAGAAATCACCTAAAAAACTACTGGAAACAATTAGCAATTTTAGCAAAGTTGCAGGTTATAAAATAAACGCCCATAAATCCTCAACTTTCCTATATATGACTAGTAAGAAACAGCAGGAAGAGCTAGAAAGAGAAATTCCATTCAAAGTAACCTCAGACAGTGTAAAATACTTAGGAGTCTATTTGCCAAGACAGACTCAGAATCTTTTTGAAAACAATTATAAAACACTTCTCACATAAATTAAATCAGATTTAAATAACTGGGCAAATATCAACTGCTCATGGATAGGTAGAGCTAATATAATAAAAATGAAAATTCTATCAAAACTAAACTATCTGTTTAGTGCCCTACCAATCAAAATTCCAAAAAATTACTTTAATGAGTTAGAAAAAATTGTAAGTAAATTCATATGGAGAAATAAAGAGTCAAGAATTGCCAGGAGCTTAATGAAAAAAAAAATGCAAACGAAGGTGGCTTAGCACTACCCGATCTAAAATTATATTATGAAGCATCAGTCATCAAAACTGTTTGGTATTGGCTAAGAAATAGAGTGGTGGACCAGTGGAATAGACTAGGTGTAAAAGCAGGAGAGGATTATAGTAATCTGCTGTTTGATAAACCCAAAGAGTCAGGCCACTAGGATAAAAACTCCCTCTGATAAAAACTGCTGGGATAATTGGAAGTTAGTATGGAAGAAACTTAGATTAAACCAACAGCTCACACCCTTTATCAATATAAGATCCAAATGGTTACAGGACATAGACATAAAAAACAATACTATAAGCAAATTAGAAGATCAAGGACTAGTCTACCTATCAGATCTATGGAAAGGGGAACAGTTTATGACTAAGGAAGAGTTGGAGAACATCACTAAAAACCAATTAGATGATTTCAATTACATTAAATTAAAAAGTTTTTGCACAGATAAAACCAATGTAATCAAGATCAAAAGAAAAGTAGTAAATTGGGAAACAATCTTTACAAATAATGATTCTGACAAAGGACTCATTTCTAAAATATACAGTGAACTGAGTCATACTTTTAAAACAAAAAGCCATTACCCAATTGACAAATGGTCAAAGGATATGCAAAGGCAATTTACAGATGAGGAGATCAAAGCAATCCATAGCCATATGAAAAAAATGCTCTAAATCATTAATTATTAGAGAAATGCAAATTAAAGCTTTGCTGAGGTACCACCTTACACCTCTCATATTGGCTAGTATGACCAGGAAGGATAATGATCATTGTTGGAAGGGATGTGGGAAATCTGGGACACTATTACACTGTTGGTGGAGCTGTGAACTCATCCAACCCTTCTGGAGAGCTATTTGGAACTATGCCCAAAGGGCAACAAAAATGTGCATACCCTTTGACCCAGCAATACAACTACTGGGTCTATACCTTGAAGAGATGAAGAAAAAGGGTAAAAACATTACTTGTACAAAAATATTTATAGCAGCCCTGTTTGTGGTGGCAAAGAATTGGAAATGCAGTAAATGTCCTTCAATTGGGGAATGGTTTAGCAAACTGTGGTATATGTATATCATGGAACACTATTGTTCTATTAGAAACCAGGAGGAATGGGATTTCAGGGAAACCTGGAGGGATTTGCATGAACTGATGCTGAGTGAGATGAGCAGAACCGGAAAAACACTGTACACCCTAACAGCAACATGGGAGTGATGTTCAACCTTGAAGGACTTTCTCATTCCATCAGTGCAGCAATTGGGAACAATTTTAGGCTGTCTGCAAAGGAGAGTACCATCTGTATCCAGATAAGGAGCTGTGGAGTTTGAATAAAGTACAAGGACTATGCCCTTTAATTCGGGGAAAAAAACCCTAGATATCTTATAGTTTGATCTGGTTACCTCTGAGAATTCTGTTCTCTTTAAGGATATGATTTCTCTCTCATCACACCCAATTTGGATCAAGGTACAACATGGAAACAAAGTAAAGACTGACGGAGTGCTATCTGTGGGGTGGGGGTGGGGGAAGGGAAGCAAGATTGGGGGAAAACTGTAAAACTCAAATATCTTTAATAAAAATAAAAATAAAAAAATTCCAATAAAATGGAGAAAACTGATTTAAGAAAAGAAAGAAGGTAAGGAAATTACCAGTACCAACAACCAACAATGAAAAGGGTTAACCTTTAGTGAGGAAGAAATTAAAGAAATAATTCGGAGCTATTTTTCTGGACTATATGGAATATATATATATATATATATATATATATATATATATATATTGGACAACTTGGGATGAATATTTACAAAAATACAAACTTTCTAGTTTAACAGGAGATGAAATAAATTACTTAAATAGTCCAATTTCAGGAAAAGAAATCAAAGAAACCATTAATAAAAACTCTAAGAAAAAGACTCCAGGTCCCGATGAATTTTCAGGTGAATTCTACCAAACATTTAAGGAACAACTAATTTGTATTCTATACAAGCTATTTTAAAAATTAGGAGAAGAAGTTTTTCCTATTCTACATAAGTGATATAAGTTATTTAAAAAAAATAGGAGATGTTCTGCCAAACCTAAACCAGGAAGAACTGAAATGTTCAAAGAAAATTATAGACCAATCTCCCAAATGAATGTTGATGTAAAAATCTTAAATAAAATTTTAGCAATGAGAATACAGCAAGAAAATATGGATAAAACTCCATGATCAGGTTAGATTTGTACCAGGCAGGCAAGGATGGTTCAACATAGGAAAACACTCAACATAATTAAAAATATAGATATTAAAATCAAAAGAAACCACATGATTATCTCAATAGATGTTGAAAAAGTCTGTGATAAAATGCAACATCCATTGCTATTAAAAGTATTAGAAAGTTTAGGAATAAATGGAGTTT
Source organism: Macrotis lagotis (assembly GCF_037893015.1). Taxonomy (NCBI): domain Eukaryota; kingdom Metazoa; phylum Chordata; class Mammalia; order Peramelemorphia; family Peramelidae; genus Macrotis; species Macrotis lagotis. The sequence continues at coordinate 362,189,184 of NC_133666.1, read as the reverse complement.
TCCTTAAAATAAAAAATACTTTCTGTCTAAAACCATCAGGAAATATTATATTAAATGGGCATAAACTCAGAGCATTTCCAATAAATTCAGGGGTGAAACTAAGATGCTCATTATCACCATTACTATTCAGTACAGTATTAGAAATGCTAACAGTAGCAATAAGAGAAGAAAAAGAAATTGATGGAATCAGAATTGGCAATGAGGTAGCAAACCTTTGTCTCTTTGTAGATGATATGAGCGTATATCTAGAGAACCCAAGCAAATCATCTAAAAATCTCCTTGAAGCAATTAACAAATTCAGCAAAGTAGCAGGATATAAAATATATTCACATAAATCATCAGCATTTCTATATATGAACAAAGCCCAAGAAGAAGAGAAAGAAAGAGAAATTCCACATAAAATAGCTGTAGTAAACTTTAAATACTTGGGAATCAAACTCCCAAAACAAACCCAAAAAGTGTATGAACACAATTATAAAGCTCTCCTCACCCAAAAAAAGTCTAAGTCATTTAAAATTTCTAAATAATCTAAATAAATTTAAATCTAAACATTCTAAATAAATTAAATAAATAAATCTAAATAATTAAATTGGAAACCTGTCAAATCTTCATGTTTAGGTCAAGCTAATATAATAAAAATGACAATTCTACCCAAATTAAATTACTTATTCAGTACCATGCCAATCAAACTACCAAATAACTAATTTACTATAAAAACAGTAACAAAATTCATCTGGAACAACAAAAGGGCAAGAATAGCATGGAAACTGATGGAAAAAAATGTGAATGAAGGTGGTGTAGCTCTACCAGATCTAAAACTAAACAATAATGGAGCAGTCATCAAAACCGCCTGGTACTGGCTAAGTAATAGAGTAATGCATTTTTGGATTGGGATAGGGTAAAAAAAAAATGTAGTAAATGAATACAGCAAACTAATATTTAACAAACCCGAAGATATCAGGCTCTGGTTTAAGAATTCAATAATTCATAAAAAGTTGTTGGGAAAACTGGAATATATAGTATGGCAAAAATTAGTCATAGATTCACATCTCACATTCTATACAAAAATAAGTTCATTGGGTACAGGATTTAGACATAAAGAGCTATGCCATAGTTAAATTAATAGAACATAAAATACTCTATCTGATATATATGGAAAACGGCTAAATTTATGAATAAAAAAGAATTCAAGCAGACTCTAAACTGCAAAATGAATGATTTTTGACTATATTAAATTAAAAAAAACATTTTGGACTAATAAAATCAATACTGCCAAAATTAAAAGGATAGCAGAAAGCTCGGAAACACTCTTCCCAATCAGGAGTTCAGGTGAATATGAATATGCATTTTGAAAAGGATGAGTTTGGACTACAGATCTCACCAAGATAAAAAAAAAATATTAAAAGAAGTTTTCAACTGTAGACATCATGGAAGTTCTTCATTGAAGGTCTCTCTCTTTGTTGGAAAAGGGGAAATAAAGTCTAGGAGGCAAGGGAGTGGGAAAGACAGAAGGAGGCTCTTAGCCAGAGTGGTGCAGGTCCCAACAATTAAGAACAGCAGAAGTTCCAGCAGCTAGATAGAGACCAGCAGAGAGGATCCCAAGCCCAAACAAATTCTTAACAGTGAAAACAGCAGGATAAAAGATAGGACTGAGTCAGGAACAAACCACTGTTAAGTCATAACTTGGACATTATAGAAGGGGAAAAGAAAAAGCTTCTGCAAAGTCAAGGCCCAGAATGAATAGGCACTATCTTGGTCAACAACAAGTCAGGGATCAGACCCAAGCCCCAGGAAAAAAAAATCTTGGATCTGTATTCCCTCTATCCCAGGAACTGATCTAAAACAACAAAAATGAACAAAAAGCTAAAAGAGCACTCGTTATAGAATAGACAAAGATGGGAGCAATGTCATTTTCAAGAAGAAAGCAGTGAAAAATCACTCACAGTAAAAGTATCAAAAGAGTAAATAAATTTTGTTCAAGTACAAAAGATTGCAGAAGAGCTTTAAAAAGCATTAAAAAACAAAAAGAAAGGAGGAAGAATAATGGGAAAAAGAAATGAAACTCATGCAAAAAATTATGAAAAATTGACCAAAGAAATCAACTCCATTAAAAGTAAAAGTAAATAACTAGAAAAGGAAACACAAAAACTAAATGAAGAAAATAAAACCCTAAAAATCAAAATTGAACAAATAGAAAACAATGAATCTACAAGGCTACAAGATTCCATCAAACAAAATAAAAAGGCTGAAAAAACTGAAGAAAATGTAAAGTACATTTTAGGGAAAGCCAGTGACCTTGAAAATTGATGCAGGAGAGATAATGCATGAATCATTAGACTACTATAAAGCTTAGACCAAGAAAAGTATGTGGAAAACATCATACAGTAAATTATAATGGAAAACTATCCAATTCTACTACAATAAATAACAACATAACCATTAAAAGAATTCACAGGAAACCCTCCAGAAAGAGACATCAGGATAAAAACTGCAAGTCCTGTAATAGCCAAATTCCAGAAGCCTCAAATAAAGGAGAGAAAATTGCAAGCAACAAAAAATAAAATAATCAAAATACAAAGAAAGCACAATCAGACTTACACAGGATCTGTCAGCCTCAACACTGAAGGATCAGAAGTCCTGGGATAATATATATCGAAGAACAAATGACTTGGAATTACAACCCAGACGGTACTACCCTGCAAAATTCACATATACAGACAGGGCAAAAGATGTATATTCAACGAAATAGAGAACTTCCAGAATTTCCTGACACAAAAAACAGAACTGAACAGAGAATTCAATTGCCAAATATACGACTGAAGATTGAGGAGTTACATAAAAAAGGTAAATGAAAAGGAGAAGGGAAAAACAAAACAAAACATAACAAAACAAATGTTGGTCAAGACCATCAAATTGTATACAACATTAAAAGGGAAGATATCACACTTCTAATTCTTTATAACTTTACATCTTTTGCATAATTAAAGGATAAAATATAATTGAAAAGAATAAACCTAATGGATCTAAGTATAATTGAATCTTATCTCTGCACTGAAGAGGTCCAAGATGATATCACTATGGTTGGGGAAAAAGGTTGAAAAAAAGCAAGGGTGTTAATTTTAAACTAAAGTGTTTCATTATATTTTGACTCACTTTAATCCTACTGTATTTAGCACCATGTCTAATGAGGGCTTCATAAACTGCAAGGTACTGAGAAAGTGTCTCTTTAATTTACATCTTTGGTAAAGTTCTCAGGTGAAAGCTTCAGGGCTCCCAGTACTTGGCAATCTTTAAGATTCTTGCAGTTAATTAGATCAAGATTTGACTTAAACCAGACTTTACAAGGGGTTAAGTACCCTGGATGAGGGAGGGTAAAGTAAGAGAAAGAATGGATCTTCCTTCACTTAAGAAGTGTTAAATACTCCTGTACTCCTGGTGGGGAATTGGGGGGGGGTGGTTAAAATGGAGGAGAGAATAGGGTTTGTTCACTTAACAATGGATTAAGTAACCTGGATGGGGATGGGGTCAGGGTAAAATGGCAGAGAGAGAGAATAAGCCTTGCTTCACTTAATAAGGGGTCAATATTGGAACCTGGATTGGGGAAGGGGGCTAACATGTGAGAGGGATTAAGCTTGAGGGAGAGGCACAAATAGTACAAGAAATTATATGGCTTTGGAAGATTCTTTGGTTAATGAGGAGGATTATTTGTACTTGAAAGATTCTTGAACTGGGGTATGGTAAAATATGAATATATTTATAATACACTTATAATTTGATGAAATTTGAGTTAATGCTGCTTATCAAGCAACCATCTGTGATGATACCTTGATAAGAATATGAGTTTATCAAGCAATCAAATAATCTGTGATTGATGCTCCCTGATTAGTAGTATTGGACTGAAAAATAATGTGAAGGGAAGAGGTACAAAGATTTATAATTTTAGAAGGAATGTAGGGAGAAGGCTGAGTAAATTCTATTTAATGGATTAAGCCCATTGAGGGAATAAAATACATTCCCAATTGGGTTTAAAAATCTAACCTACTTTACAGGGAAGGAGGCAACCGTGAATGGGAAAAATAAGGAAAGCAGGGACTGATAAAAGGGAAGTCTTAGGTATAAGTGAAAAAAAATGGAAGTTAAATTTTTAAAAGAAGAGTCAAAGGTGAATTATAGTAAAATTTTATTGAGGAGGAATAAGTGAAAATGAAAGAGAAAAATGTGAATGATGAAAGACGTCATAGGGGGAACTACAGAATTAGTAATCTTAAACATAAATGTGAATGGGATGAATTGTCCAGTCAAATAGAAGTGGATACAGAATGGATTAAAAATCAGAATGCTAGAATATGTTATTTATAAGAAACACATTTGAGGGGCAGTTAGCTGGCACAGTGGATAAAGCACCAGCCCTGGAGTCAGGAGTACCTGAGGTCAAATCTGGTCTCAGACACTTAATAATTACCTAGCTGTATGGTATTGGCAAGCCACTTAATCACATTGCCTAGCAAAAAACCTTAAAAAAAAGACATTTGAAGCATGGATACACACAGAGTAAAGTTAAAAAGTTGGAACAAAATAATTCATACTCACCTTAAATAAAAAAAATCTGGTGCAGTGATCCTAATCTCAGATAAAATAAAAGCAAAAATCAATCTCATTAAAAGGGATAAGGAAGGAATCTACATCTTCTTTAAAAGGCACATTGGCAATGAAGCTATAGCATTGTTAAATATATATGTACCTACTGCTATTGCTGCCAAATATCTAGCGGAAAAGCTGAATGAATTACGAGAAGATATAGACAGCAAAGGTTAATAATGGAATACCTGAGCCTCCTTATTTCAGAACTAGATAAATCTAACAACAAAACAAACAATAAAGAAGTTAAGAAGGTGAATGAAATCTTAGAATACATAGATATGATAGACCTCTGGAGAAAACTTAATTGCAATAAAAAAGAATATACCTTTTGCTCATCAATAAAAGGCACCTAGACCAAAATTGGCCAAGGGCACAAAAACCATAAAATCAAATGCAGAATGGCAGAAATAATAATGGCAGAAAGAATCTCATGCCATGATGCAATAAAAATTGCTTGTAATAAAGGGTCATGGAAAAATAAACCAAGAACTAACTGAAATTAAATATCTTTACCTTAAATAATGGGTGGATCAACAGGAAATAATAGAAATAATCAGCAATTATATCCAAAAAATGATAATAATGAGAAATCACACAAAAATTTATAGAATGCAACCAATGCAGTTTATAGGGGATACTTTATATCTATAAAAAAACTTATATGAATAAAATAGAGAAAGAGGAGATCAGTGAATTGTTTATGCAACTAAAATAACTAGGAAAAACATCAAATTAAGCAACCCCAATTAAATACCAATTAGAAGTTCTAAAAAATCAAGGGAAAGATTGATATAATGGAAAGCAAGAAAACCATGGATCTCATAGATAAAATTAAGACTTAGTTTTATGAAAAAAACCCAATAATATAGACAAACCCTTTGGTTAATCTGTTGAAAAAAAGAAAGAAGATAATGAAATTAACATTACGGAAAGTGAAAAGGGTGAACTAACCAGCAATGAAGAGGAAATTAAAGCTATAATTTGGTGCTACTTTGCTGAACTGTTTTCTAATAAATTGGATAACCTGAATAAAATGGATGAATATTTACAAAAATACAAACTGCTCACATTAACAATAGAAGAAATAAATTTCTTAAATAACCCCATTTCAGAAAAAGAAATTGAAGAAAACATCAATAAACTCTCTTAAAAAAATCTCCAGGTCCAGATCTATTCACAAGTGAATTCTAACAAACATTTAAAGAACAATTAATTCCTATTCTACATAAACTATTTTAAAAAACAGGAGAGGAAAGAGCTCTGCCAAACTCCTTTTGTCAGATCAACATGGCGGTGATATCTAAACCAGAAAGAAGCAAAACAGACAAAAATATAGACCAATCTCCCTAATGAATATTGATGCAAAAATCTTAAATAAAATTTTAGCAATGAGACTACATCAAGTTATTACCATGATAATACACCATGATCAGGCAGGGCTAGTTCAACATTAGGATAACACTCAACATTATCCAACCTGTCAATAACAAAGTCAATACAAATCTTATGATTATCGCAAAAGACATCAGCCTCTGGAATAAGAACTCACTATATGAAAAAAAAATTATTGGGTAAAATGGAAAATAGCAAGGTAAAAACTAGGTATAGTCCAACATCTCAAATCCTATAACAAAATTAGGTGAAAATGGGTACATCCTTTAAATATAAAGAACTATAGTCATAGATAAATAGACCAAGCTATGCTACATCTTTAGATCTATGGAAAAGGGATAAATTATGATCAAACATGAATTAGAGCACATTATAAACTGCAAAATGCATGATTTTAACTATGTTAAATTATAAAGGTTTCCACAAACACAATGAGTGCTGCCAAAATCAGAAGGACAGCAGAATCCTGGGAAATTATATTCACAACTAGGAGTTCTGATAAAGGTCGCATTCATAAAATATATAGAGAATTGCATCAAATTTATATGTTCACAACTCATTTCCCAACTGATAAATGGTCAAAGACATGAATACTTTTCAAATGAAGAAATTATGTATAATCAATGAAAAATGCTCCAAATCATTAATTAGAGAAAAGTAAATTAAAACCACAATGAGGTATCATCTCACACCTATTAGATTGGCCAAGATGAGAAAAAGGAACAATGATAAATGTTGGAGGGGTTTTGGGAGGATTTGGACATTGATACCTTGCTGGTAGAGTTGTGAATTGATCCAGCCTTTCTGGAGAGCAATATGGAACTATGCCCAAAGAGCAATAAAACTGTCTATAACCTTTGAACCCACCCTTCCAATTCTAGGTCTGTATCCAGAAGATATCACAGAAAAAGTGAAGACCTACATGTTCCAAAATATATATGGCAGCTCTATTTGTAGTGGTAAATAATTGGAAATCTAAAGGATACCCATTAAATGAGGAATGACTAAAGAAATTATGGTACTATAAGAAACCAAAATTTTTCATACTCTAGAGAAACATGGAATGACTTTTGTTATCTGATGCTATGTGAAGGGTGTAAAACCAAGAGAACAAGGTACGCATCAACAATAACATTGTGAGCAGCTAGGTAGTGAAGTGGATAGAGCACCAGCCAAGGAGTCAGAAGTGCCTGAGTTCAAATCCGGCCTCAGACACTAAATAATTACCTAGCTGTGTGGCCTTGGGCAAGCCACTTAACCCCATTGCCTTGCAAAAAAAAAAAAAAAAAAACTAAAAAAACCCAATAACATTGTGAGATGAACAACCTTGAAGGAAGCAGCTCCTTTCAGCAGTCCATTGAGCTGGAATAACTGTAATAGACTGTCTACAGACTATATTATCCCCACCCAGAGGAAGAAAAACATAACAAAACAAAATTCACAAAAAATAATCTTCAGAATCTGATGAACACTTTATAAAAATGATCTCTTATGTATCTTTTCCCCTTCATCCTAATTCCTCATACCAAAAATTACTAATTATTAAACATATTTATCAAAATATTTATGTACAATGCTAAACTGATGTTCGCACCTGAGAGGATGGAAAGAAATTTTTTGACTCAAAAATGTACATGTGCATAGCAATGAAAATAATTAAATAAATTTTTAAAAAGAGAGAGGATGAGTCTGACTTCAGTCCAGCACTCTGTCCCACACATTGTCATTGGCACACTCACATCCTTTCTGTCTCTTCTTAAAATCAAACAGTCTTTTAGACGTCAATGTTTGCTTCAAAGGTGCATCCAGAATTTTTACTGTGTTTAAATAAAAGAAAGATTGTGTTTGTGATGACAAAGTCATGTGATATGCAAGTCTTAAATAATAGGAGGCCATTACTGTTTCTGTTTCCAACTCCATTCCTGCCAAGAACGCCATATCATGTCTAGTAGTCAGGGCTTAGACTACTATTAAAATCATACAGAATTATAACCTTGTGCTCCTTTTATACATTGATAATAACGTCTCCAGGTCTTCAGAAACTTTCTTTACCAAAATAAAGCCGCACCTAAATGATTGTTAAAATGCCAGTTATTCATAGTTAGGTCACCTTAATATAATAAAAATGTGTTCCTCCCAAATTAAATTCCATACCTCTCAAACTATTAAATAATTATTTTATTGAGATAGAAAAAATTGTGACAAAATTAATCTGGAGCAACAACAGGTCAAGAATAGTGGGGCAGCTAGGTGGTGTAGTGGGCAAAGCACCGTCCTTGAAGTCAGGAGTACCTGGGTTCAAATCTGGTCTCAGACACTTAATAATTACCTAGCTGTGTGGCCTTAGGCAAGCCAACTTAACCCCATTTGTCTTGCAAAAACCTCAAAAAAATAGCAAAGGAATTGATAAAAAAAATGCATAGAGAGAGATGGTGTAGTTCTACTAGATCTAACACTATACTTATGAACCAGCAGTCATCAAAACTACCAGGTATTGGTTAAGAATTAGAGTGGATCAGTGAATAGATTCAAAGGAAACAGAAGTAAATGATGATGATAATCTACCATTTGACAAATCCAAAGACATTAGCTTCTGGGATAGGAATTCACTATTTGATTAAAATTGTTGGGAAAACTGGAAAATATAATGGAAAAAATTAGGCATAGACCCACATCTCATAACACATAACAAAATAAGATCAAAATGGCTACAGGATTTATACATAAGGGCTGGCATCATAGATAAATTAATAGACCAATAGATACCCTAACTATCAGATCTATGGAAAGGGACCAATTTTATGACCAATCAAAAATAGAGTATATTATGAAGTGCAAAATGAATGTCTGACTATATTAAATTAAAAAAAAATTGCACTAATGAAATTAATGCTGCCAAAATTAGAAGGCAAGCCAGAAGCTGGGACACAATCTTTACAACTAGGTGTTCTTATTTCTAAATAAAGACCTTGTTTATAAATAAAGAGAACTGCATCAAATTTATAAGGTTGTAGGTCATTCCCCAATTGATAAATGGTCAAATCATTTGAAAAGACTGTTTTTAATTGAAATTAAAGTTCTTTATAATCATATAAATTGCTCCAAATTGTTATTGATCAGAGAAATGCAAATTAAAATAACTCTGAGATATCACCTCACCCCTGTCAAATAAACTAAGATGACTAAAAGGGAGAAGGATCAATGCTTGAGATGTTGTGGGAGGATTGGGATATTAATTCTTTGCTGGTGGAGTTGTGAACTATTCAACTTTTCTGGAAAGCAATATGGAACTATGGCCAAAGAGAAATAAAACTGTTCATATCCTTTGACCCAGCACTTCTCTATTCTAGGCCTGTGCACAGAAGAAATCATAGAAAATGGGTAAAGTCCTACATGTTCCAAAGTATTCATAGCAGCTCTTTTTGTAGTGGCAGAGAATTGCAAATTGAGGAAAGGTCCATCATTTGAGGAGTGGTTGAATGAGTTATAGTATATGAATTCTATGGGACACTATTGTTCTATAAGAGACCATAGAAAGCCAGACTATAGAGAAGCATGTAATGAATTACAAGATCTGATGCTGAGTGAAGGTAGCAGAACCAAGAGAAAAATGTACACTTTAATAACAATATTGTAAGATGAACAACCCTGATGGATGCAACTGCTTTAATAGTTCAGAGAGTTAAGATAACCATGTTAGACTGGCTATGAAAAATGCTATCCCCATCCACTGGATGAAAATCAGAACCAAACAAAAAGGAAAAAAGAAAAAAAAATCCTTCAGAATCTGATGAGCATCTCATTCACTTTATAAATAATATATCTTATGTATTCCTTTCCCTTAATCCTAATTCTTCATTCAGAAAATGACTAATCTATAAACATGTAAACACAATTGTGTGTGTGTTTTGAAAGGAGGATGGGATACTACCTACTGTGGTAATAGATAAACAGATACGTTTTATGGTATCTTTTCTAGCCCCTTCCTCACACAAAAAAGGTTAGCAATGCAATCATTAAAAACCTGCTCATACATCCAGGAGGCTGCCAAATTCCACTGCTGCATCCAGTGGGGAAATGACCATATGACCTTTGTCACCTAGGTACAGGGTTGCAACTATAGCTCCCAGTGTATCCACACCTCTTGCTTCATCATTTGACTGTCACCAAAGGAATTTGGGATAGAAATGGGAAAGTGAAATGGGTGATTTTTGATTCAAGCGAAATTTGGATTTAAGTGGTACAGAGCTGTAGGAAGTGTGTAACCATACTCTGTCTTCCAAAATCATCATTGTCTAGTTGCAAGACAGATTCAAGACAACTGCTAATGGTTCTAGATGCAGGTTATGATCTTAGGGTCTTCTCTATTGTCTAACCAATCTCTAAGCTCTCCACAATGTCTCCTTCAGGTGAAACAAATTATACTCACACAACCATTCCAGCATTGTAAGACTTCACATACTTAAGGAAGACATCCATCCTAGCTCACTCATGAGGTTGAGACCCATTAGTTACCTTCAACCTGGTTTAGTTCTTTGTCCTAAAAAGTTTACTTGGTTGTGGTCGCTGTGTAGGTTACAGATTTTTTGGAGCCACAGATAAGAGTTAGGTGATTCAGGTGGATAACACAGATGCAAAGCTGCCCTGAAAAGGAATGGCAGCTCTCATAACAGAGGTGCTAGTGTTCCTTGAATACACTCTACACCCATATTAAGAGCTAGACTTGACTTCAGTGACCATTCAATTAAGCCTTCACCCAATAATTGTATACCCAATCATTGATTAGCATTTCCTGTTTTAGGAATTTTGATCAAGGAGGGCTCACTATTTCTGAAACCAGGCCATGCCATGTGTGGATAGCTAATACATTTATTAAATTAAATTAATTAAATTAAATTTATTTTATTTAATTTTATTTATTTTGCTTTTTTCTGGAATCATTCCTAATAAATTATTCTTCTGAGTACATGTGGAAGTCTAGTCCTCCTTTCCCATGTCAGTCATTGAATTTATTTTTGTGAGGAACTTTTAAAAGAGCTTCTAGAAATACAGATAATCAGTGCCTCCCCACATACACAGACACACACTCAAACATAAAATCATCTTTATATTTCCTTCCTTTTGTGTCTCTTATATACAATCAATATTTTACATAACCCTAATTGCTTACTTCTTGACATATGAAAACTTATGAATGTCATTCTAAAATTGTGTACAGCTATGAACAATAGTCCAGATGTGATTTAATTAGGGCAAGGTACAGAGGGATTGACACTTTTGAAGGTGTGACTTTCTTAATTCAGACTCAAACTTCATTAGAGATTTTTGCCACCATATCAATCTCTTAACCTGTACCTAGCTTATAATGCACTGACTTCTCCTGGATCTTTTGAAACAGCTATCAAATTATGGCTGCCTCCCTTCATACTTAATAACTTAATTTTTGAACCTGAATGTGAAGTACATGTATACTTCTCTAAATGATTCTATCTTAATAGTCATGATAAAAAATTCTACTTTGTCATTTAAAAAGAAAAATCTCCACTCCTGGCATTAGAAAACTTTTTAAAATTTTGTACAATCCATTAATTTGATGTGACTATTGTCTCTGCCTATTTTAGTTCTAAATGGTATAATGACAACCAGAAATTCTTGGTTCATTCAAATATGGAACTTCTGTTATATTATAATCAATTCAATAATTATTACTCTGACTACAGCCATTTAATCAATGTCAAATAAAAGTCTTCATATTGTTTATTTCCTATCTATTTCCTAAAGAATTATTTTTTTAATTCTTTAGTTAAATATTTTGTAAGCTATAGTTTTATCATTCTCCTTGTATATCAGTTTAATTAAGCTGTCCAAAAATTAATATTATTCTGACACAATATCTTTTTTGTACATGAGGACTTATATGACATTTTCATATTAGTCATTTTGTGGAAGAATATTCAATCAATAGAAAAAAGATGAAAGTGAAAATAGTTTGCTTATGTCAGTATTCAATCAATATCTTTTCTGTGTGGAGGCAGTCAGTATGCTTCCTCAGTAGTACTTTTGACATGATTTTGATCATTGTATTGAAATATCTGTCATTAACAATTCTTTATTTAACAATATTCCTGTTACTGTGTAGAACGTCCTTTTTTCTGCTTAATTCACTCTGCATTAGTTCATGACTTTCCAGGTTTTTCTAAAGTAACTGCTTTTCATTTCTTATAACAATATGTCAAAATAACCATAGAAGTGGTGGAGCCAAGATGACTGCATGAAGCTAACAAGCTCCTCTATGAAAAGTTAATGAAATTTCTGCACAGAATAAGACAAGATCCAAAGTTTTCAATGGTAGACATTGTGGAGGATCTCCACTGAAGGTCTATCTCTTTGGAGAAAAGGGAAAGTAAAGTCTAAATAGGCAAGAAAATAGGAAAGCCAGTGCAAGGCTTTTAGACCCAGTGCAGTCCCATTCCTGACAGCTTGAGAACAGCATACATCCCGGCAGATAGTAAGCCAGCAGGGAAGGTCCCCATCTCAACTAAAATCTGATCTCTGGGAATGCTTGGGCAAAAGACAAGACTAGTATGGGAAGAAACCACTGCATAGGCAGAACTTGGACATAAAGGAGTAAACAAACCTCTGCAAAGGCCTGGACTTCATATGCAACTTCTTAGTCAATGACAAGCCTGGGATCAGACCCCAAAAACATATAAAAAGTTTGGGTCTATATTCCCAATACCTCAGGATTAGATTAATCTAGGATTAGGTCTATATTCCCCTTACCCCAGGATTAGAGCTCAGACATATCCAAATGATCAAAGAAGCTAAAAGTGAGCTCAATATATATAGCTGCTATGCAGATACAGATGATAATTCCACCTCAGGAGAAGAAAACATTGAAAAATTACTCACTTGGGAAGTCTCTAAAGAGCCGGTGAATTAGACTTGAATCCAAAAGTTCAGAGAAGAGCTTAAAAATTTAAAAAAAACAAAGAAGGGAGGAAGAAGAAAAATGAAAAAAATGAGATTTATGCAGGAAAATTATGAAAAATTGATAAAAAAAAATCTACTCCTTGGAAAGTAAAAATGACAAATTTGTTATTGAAAAAGAAAATAATTCTTCAAAAGATAAAATTGACCAAATGGAAAAGAAATGAAATTCAGCAAAGAGCAAAATTAACCACCTGGAAAAGGAAACAGAAAAACTAACTGAAGAAAATAATACTCAATAATAGAATAAGAATGATAAAAACCAACGAGTTTACAAGATGGCAACATTCCATCACACAAAAAGTTGAAAAAAATCAAGAAAAAATAAAGTACATTTAATGAAACACAAACAGCTTGGAAAATACATCCAGCAGAAATAATTTGTGAATTATAGCATTACTAGAAAACCTAGATTAAAAAAAAAACCTGAAAAACATCTTGGAAAAATTGTGCAAATTCGTTAGAGCAAAAAGACATAATAGTCATTGAATGAATACACGGAACTCCAAAACGAAATCTAGGATAAAACATCCAAGGATTATGATAGTCAAACATCAGAGTTCTCAAATAAAGGAGAAACTATTGCATGCGTCAAAAAAGAAGCAATTCAAATAAAAAAGCAATTAAACTGACACAGATCTTAACAGCTTCAACACTGATGAACCCAAGAACCTGGAATATCTTATATAGAAGGGCAAAGAACCTTGGATTACAACCAAGAATTTATTAACATTCAAAATTCAGCATATTCCATCAGGATAATAGATGAATGTTCAACAATACAGAGGACTTTCAAATTTTCCTGATAAAAAGACCAGAAATGAACAGAGAACTCAATCTCCAAATCCAAGACTCAAGGGATGAATAAAAAGGAAAATGAAAAGGGGAAGAAAAAAACCCAAAACAAAAAAAAAATGTTTGTAAAAACATCAAACTGTACACAAAACTATAAGGGAATTTATAATACTTGTAACTCTTGAGAATTGTATTTCTTTTAGGTTTGTTAAAGAGTTGAATATAATTGAAGAGATTGGTTTTAGAGATTATGGGTATGGTTGGCTCTTGTCTTTCCATTGACGAAGATCAAGATGGCACCACTATTTTTGAGACAAGAAACTCTGATGAAAAGCAGTAGTGTTTAACTCTAAACTTATGTGTCTCAGTTTCTTTTGACCTACTTTAATCATAAAGCTTAACACTTTCTCTGATAAGTACCAGGCAGTCCAGAGCTAGTGTATCACATATCAATTGTAAAGTTCTTCAGAGACCTTTGGAGTATCCCAGTTCTTAGAGTACTTAGAGACTTTATAGAGAATTAAAACAGAATTGACTATAGGCACAGCAGGTGGGTCCCTACTTAGAAGGATTGGACTTAATCCATACTTCAGTTAAAAAGGGTTTAAGGATTCTGGTTGTAGAACTAAAGGGGTGGAAGTTGGGAGAGAATATCTTAGGAGTGGGGTTTAAATAGATCATGAAATGATTTGGTTTTGGATAATACTTGACTCATGAAGAATTTTTTTTTCCTTGGAGGTTACTTGAAAAAAGGTAAGGTTTAAAATCATTATAACTTGATGTGATTTGTGATTCTTGAGAATAGTAATTCTAATGAGACAGAAGAAGGTAGGTTGGGAAAGAAATCATTAAACCGAAACAGAAGGAAAAAGTGAGAGAAAAAACATAATATATGAGATAACTTAAAATTTGAAGATAGAAAATTTTTGTTTTCCTTGAAACTTCACAGTTCCTATTCTAGATATGAATGGTATTTTCTATCAGAAGTCTTCTAGAATTGTCTTTGATTATTGCTTTGCTGAATCAAGCAAGTCTGTTGTAGTTGATCATCACCTAATGTTGATTTTAGTTTGCATATGGTTCTTCTGCTTCTGCTCATTTCACTCATATCAGTTCATATATTTCTTTTCATACTCTTCTGAAACTCTGTCCCTCATGACTTCTTATGGAACAATAGTGTTTCATCATATGTATATGCTACAGTTTCTTTAGTCATTCACCAATTGATGGACATCCCCTCAATTTTCAATTCTTTGGTACCATAAAAATAGCTGCTAGGAATATTTTTGTACATGTGGGTTCCCCCGCCTTTGTAATCTTTTTGTGATATAGACCAGTAGTGGTATTGCTGGATCAAACAATATTCGCTTTTTATTGTCCTTGGGGAAAAATTCCAAATTGCACTTCAGAATTGTTGGAACAGTTCACAGCCTCATCAAGAATGCATTAGTGTACCAGTTTTCTCACATCTTCACCAACATTAAAAATTTATCTTTTTAGTAATGTTGGCCAATCTTATATGTGAGAAGTGGCACTTCAGAGTAGTTTTATATTTACATTTCCCTAATCAATAACGATTTAGAGCAATTTTCTTTAATTTCTTCATCTGAGAATTGACTTTTGATATCCATTGACTAATTTTCATTTGGGAACTGACTTGCTTTCTTATAAATTTCATTAAATACTCTATAGAGTTTAGAGATAGTCTTTTGTGAGAAACATTAGTTGTAAAAATTGTTTACCGAATTATTGCCGTGCTTTTAATATTTGTTGCATTGATATTTTTGTGCAAATTGTTTTACAATTTAATTTAATCAAAACTGTCCATTTTCCGTTATAATGCTCTCTATTTCCTCTTTGGTCATCAACTGCTCACCTTTCCAAGGTTCTGACAGATAAACTATTCCTTGTGCTCTTAATTGTTCTGTGATATCATCTTTGTCTAAATCCTGGACCCATTTCAACCTTCTTTTCCTATAGGATATGAGTTGATGACCTATGCCTAGTTTCTGCAATAATACTCTTCTTGTTTTCGCAGTAGTTTTTACCAAAGGGTAAGTCCTTATGCCAGAAACAGGAATTGTTGAGTTCTTTAAACAGTAGATTACTATAGTCATTTACTAGTATTTCTTTTGCAAGAAGTCCATTCCACTGATCTACCATTCTATTTCTTAGGACCAAACAGTTTTGATGACTGATACTTTATAATATAATTTTAGATCCGGGAGAGCAAGGCCTTCCTTTGCATTTTCCCCATTAATTTCCTTAATATAATTGATCTTTTGATCCCCCATATGAATTATTACTATTTTTCAATTACAATAAAGTAAAGGAAGTATGATTGTATGACCCTGAATAAGTAATTTAATTTAGGTACAATTATCATCTTTAATTATATTAGCTCAGCCAACTTTTGAGCAATTTATTTTTAGGTTTACTTTTATTTATTTGAAGTGTTTTATGGTTTCTTCCATATAGTTTCTCAAGCTGCCATGATAGGTAGGCTTCCAAATATTTTATATTGTCTACTTTGAATGGTATTTTGCTTTCTGTCTCTTGCTGTTGTGTCTTGTTAGCCTAAAGAAATGATTCATATGGACTTGTTTTATATCCTGCAAATTTGCTAAAGTTGCTATTTGTTTCAAGTAGTTTTTTAAATGATTTTTCTAGGGTTCACTAAGTATATCTTCATATCATTTGCAAAGAGGGAAAGTTTTGTTCCTTTATTATCTATTCTAATTCCTTCAATTTATATTTCTTCTCTTATTGCTAAAGGTTATCATTTCAAATGAAATATTGAATAACAGAAATGGCAGTAGACATCCTTCTTTCATCCCTGATTTAACTGGGAATGTTTCTAGTTTAACCTCATATGTATAATGCTTCTTGATGATTTTTACATAGATACTGTGCATAATTTTAAGAAATATTCCACTTACTGCTATGCTCTTATGTTTTTTTTATGTTTTTGCAAGGCACATGGGGTTAAGTGGCTTGCCCAAGGCCACACAACTAGGTAATTATTAAGCATCTGAGCCCGGATTTGAACCCAGATACTCCTGACTCCAGGGCCGGTGCTTTATCAAGTGTGCCACCTAGTCGCCCCTGCTCTTATGTTTCCATTAGGCTAGGTTGCAGTATTTTGTCAAGAAGCTTTATTTCAGCATCTCTTCAGATAATCCTATGATTGCACTTGGGTTTGTTATTGATATGGTCATTTATGCTGATGTTTTTTTTTTTTTTTCCCCAATATAGAGTCAACTCTGCATTTGTAGTCTAAATCACACCTGATCATAGTATATTGTCATAGTAATTACTTGCTGTACTCACTTTGCTAATAGTGTTGCCTCCAAATGCATTAGAGAAATTACACTATAATTTTTTTCTCTGTTTCAGGTTTCTGGGAGGGCTTTGTTTGCAGACCTTTGCTGTTGAGGGCAATGGAGGCTTACTAAGGCCCTGGGCTATTGATGTTAAGAACTCCTGGTGGTTGTTCAGTGGACTAACTTCTAAAGAGTACCTGAATTTCTCTCTTTCTGGGCTGTGGTGGAGATATCAGCTGCCCACTCCCTACAGTGGAGACTCCTGGGGCTAGCTCCTGGTTATCCACAGATAGCCTGGTCACTGGACAAGACCCATCAGACTGGAAATGCCAGGGACTCACTCTCTGGATCAATTGTCAGTGACTGGGGAACTCAATCTCCCTGAGCTGTTTGGAAAAGCAGACTATTTTAGCCATAAGGCCAAGTATTCCTCCTTGCTAAGAATGGCAGAGGCTCACCATCAGGATCAAGTTTTCCAGTCAGCATTCCAGGTTGAATATGGGTCCAGGGCACCAGTGCTAGAGCTTTCTCAGTGCACCAGAGCTACCCATGATGCAAGGGTTTCAGATTTTTTTCCCCAGCCTGTGTGTTGAGTTTCTGTTATCTTCCCCCAAGACAGACCTTTCAGATAATATTTCACTCTAATCTTTTGTATTTTCTATCACTCCAAAATCAGTGAAAAGACTGATTAATGTTGATTCTGAGGGAACCTTAGGCGGGCTTAATATAATCCATATTTTCTCTCTGTCATCTTGATCACCACCAGATTATTTAGTTTTTCAATTAATCTTGATCTCTCATCATTTTTTATTGGATGTAATTTTTTATTGTATTATCCTCTGAAAAGAATGATTTTACTTAGTTGTTCTACTTTGGATTGTAAGGTTTTTAATGTCCTAATATATTGTCAATTTTTGTAAAAGTAACATGTACTACTGAGAAAAAAGTCTGTTTCTTTCCATTCTCATTAAATTTTCTCCATAGATCTATCATAGCTAACTTTTCCAAAATTTTATTTATTTTCTTATTTTCTTTCTTGTTTATTTTTAGTTAGATTTATCTAGTTCTGAGAGAGGAAGGTTAAGGTCCCTCATTAGCATAGTTTTATAATCTATTTCCTCCTATAAAAAATTCTTCAAAATTTAGATGTTATACCATTTTCTCCATATTTTTTAGTGTTGATTTGAACTTTTTTTTCCTATGGTACCATTATAATAAGATAAAGTATCATTCTTAATCTGTTTTAAATCTATATTTGTTTTTGATTTGTTTGAGATCATTATGATCTCTGCTTTCTGTATCAGCTGAAGCACAATAGTTTTCTTGTTGTGTGTATTGCTCTGTCTAAAATGCATTTCTTGTAAACAATGTATTACAGGATTCTGACTGTAAATCCTTTTTATTTTCTGCTTTCATTGTATGGATGAGTTCACACAATTTGCATTTATAAGTTTGTTAACATTTCTTCCCTCCAAACTATTTCTTCTTATTTATGAACCTCTCTGACCCCTCACTTTTTCCCTCCTCAGAAATGTTCTACTTCTGACCATCCATTTCCTCAATATAGCCTTCTTTTATCAATTTACTTTCTTGCTCTTCTAAGATTCTGTCACTTTTTATTTCATTATAAGGAAACATAGAATTCCATATCCAGGTAAGTTTGAAAGTTATTCCTTTGTTTTTTTTTTTTGTTTTGTTTTTGTTTTTGTTTTTGTTTTTGTTTTTGCAAGGCAATAGGGTTAAGTGACTTGCCTAGAGCCTAGGGAATTATTAAGTGTCTGAGGCCAGATTTGAACTTGGGTACTCCGGACTCCAGAGCCAGTGCTCTAACCACTTCACCACCTAGTCATCCCCAGTAATTCCTTTTATGAAACAATTTTAATGACAATAATGTTTATACTTTGCACTCCACTACCCTCATTTTTTCATCTATTATAATAGCCACTACATGTCTCGTATTTGAAATAATCTATCCTGTTCAATTTCCCCCATTATTCCAGGGTAGTTTCTTTTTAAGCCCTTTATTTTTTTTTCTAGACGAACCTTGTCATCAGTCACACTATAATCATATTATCTTCTGGATACATGTTTCTAAATGTTTTTATAGGGATAGAGTTCTGAAAAGGCACAAATATGATGTCGCCATATAGAAAAAATACAAGTTTAATCTTAATTTCTTGTTTTCTCTTTCTTCTTTCTCTTTTATCTTTTTATGTTTCCCTTGAGTTTTGATTTGGAGGTCAATTTTGATTTTTGTCATCCACTTGTGAATTTTAATTAGAAAATTTTAAAATTCCTCTATTTCAATAAATATCCATTTCTTTCCCTGAGAGATTATCCTACTTTGCTGGTTATAATATGAACTCTTTTACCTTCTATATATCAAATTACAAGTTCTTGGGATCTTAAATGTGGAAGTTGTCAAATTCTGTGTATTTCTAATTGTAGCACAATGATATTTGAATTATGTCTTTTTTTTTCTCTGTTTACAATACTTTCTTCATGGTCTATGATATTCCCTGGAGTTTTTATTTTGAGATTTTATTCAGGTATTGATCATTGAATTTTTTTTATTTATATTATTCTATCTTGTTCTAAAATAAGCAGTTTTCTTGGATACTTTCTTGAGAGATTATTTCTAGACTTTTCATTTTTGTTGGTATTTTCAAACATGGCTTTCAGGAAGTCCAATAATTTTTGTATTCTTATCCTTGGTAATCTTTTTGTGTATCTTCTTGTCTTAATTTTTATTCTAGTTCAGTTGTTTTTTCTATGGAAAATTCACATTTTCTTTTTTTTGTATATTTTTATTTGGTTTTATTGTATCTTAATATGGCATCATTAATTTCCACTTGTTCAATTCTAATTCTTAAGCAATTCCTTTCTTCAATGACCTTTTGTACATCCTTTTTCTATTTGTCCAATTCTATTTTTAGGGAATTATTTTCCTCAATAATTTATATTATAATGTTTTTCCCTGCTATTGACTTTTTTCATGTTTATCTTACATTACTCTAATTTCTTTGACCAATTTTTCTTCTATATCTCTAATTTTTTAAAACAATTTAAGTTCTCTAAGAATTATTTTTTGGGCCTAAGATCAATTTATACTTTTCTCTGAGACTTCACAGGTAACCATTTTAGCAATCTCTGTTAAATTTATTTCTTGATCTTCACTATCAACATAAACACTCTTCAGTTAAACATTTTTTCCTGCTGTTTTTTTGACTTGGTATTTTTATGTGAGAGTTAGATTGTGAGTCTATATTGTCCCATGCTTTTTGCCTAGTTTCTGGCTCTTAGTGCTGACTTTCACTTTGTTTCAATGTTTAGCTTAACAATTTTTCAGGGTAATAGGATTCCATTTTTATATGCAGTGGGGAAGGGGTGTTTGACTTCCTGTTTGACTCCCCTGGGTGTGAAGTTTAGATAAAGGCCTTTACAGAGGTAGGGTCTTATTACTGGGTTACTAAGCTCTGGAAGAGGCATCTTGCTGCTACCCTGCCCCCTTTGAGGGGAAACTGTTGAGTCTTAAGGTGAGGTTTCACTCTTGGTCAGTAATTGGATCAAGGACTCCCTAGCATTTTATGTTGGATTGATTGTTGTGTTACATAGATTGCTAGTCTATCTAGAAGGCTGCTGGGTTAAATCCAGTAGAACCTTTCTGGTCAATTGCCTCAGGTGTTAACTGCTACAGGACTAACTCTTCTGGCTGTGCTTCTATCTCACTCCTCTTCCACTACAGTGAGATAGACCTTTCTTCGTGAGCTGGGAAGTTTCTTCTGTGCTCCAAGATGGATTCTGAGAAAGATTTTTTGTTTGGAGGGGAATTTTTGTGGGGTTCAGAGGGTTATTTCCTTACTTTATTTTGTGCCAGAAGTTTTAAAAATACCTTCTTGAGGAAAATTTGTTTATTTATTTTAATTTCTTTCTTTTTCTAGATTATCAAGACATACATACATATATATATATATATATATATATATATAATATATATATATTTAATAATCAGAAAATTTTCCCCAAGGAATTGAAACCAATCTAACTATACTATAACTGGAAGATTTAGTCGCTTTCTTTTCATGAAAATGCAGACATGTGCTATTCTTCACCTTTTCAATGATACTCTAATTTTTCATAATTTTAATTATCACTAATAGTTACTCAGGAACTAAATTTTGACACTTATTTTAGAAATTGAAAATTTTATATCACCAATATCAGGTAATTTGAATGTCTACTAGATTGGTGATATAAAATTTTCAATTTCTAAAATAAGTGTCAAAAGGCAAGTTTTGTCTTCCAAAACAAATCTTCTTGGAATAAAATCTGTATTCATACATGCAAAAATAATAACTTCCACAAAACTTCATTTTATCTTTTTCTTAAGTATTTTTTCTGATTTAATTTCATATCCTATTCCTCTATTTCCCCATGTCCCTTTAGGTATGTATTCTTTTTCTCTTTTCATTAAAGTCAATAATCTTAACCTGTAAATATTGATAAATATTGATAATCATTTTCTTCTAGATAACAGTAATTTCCTCCACATTGAGATATATCTAACTAGGCCTTCATGAGATTCAATCTGACTGAATAAAGTTGTTTCTCTTCTATTTTTTCATATTTGATTTTCTAAATCAAATATACATTTCAGATTTTAAGTGGCAACATTTAAAAAATTATTATTTGTTGTCTTTTTAAAAATTTTCTTTGTTCTCATTTAATACCTGCATTTTATCTTAACATTCTTTTAGAACATTATTTATTTGACAATGCCTCCTCTATGGTTTCAATTTGAGATCACAGGATTGGTTTTAAAATATAAATAGCATTCCAAAAAGTGTGTTTACATACCAATAGTGAAATTTGGGGGAAAAAGAAATCTACATCTTCTGAAATAAAAGGTGACATGATTTATCTTTGTATTTTTAAATATTTCATACAATATTTAGCTTAATTATCTTTGAGAGATTTGTTTTTTAAGACCCACAGACTTGATGGTTGGATTGTTCCCAAAGAAATATAATGGAGCTTGTTTGAGGGGGAAAATAGTCTTAAATTTGTACCTCTCAATGATTATTTATAATTGTTACTGAAGCATTATTTATATCTTATCAATAGATGTTCAAACTATGAATGTACTTATTGTATAATTTGATTAAGTAACACAATGTCATTATTGTGCAAAGATACATAGTTTACATGGTCAGTGAAAGGACTGACAGTGTTAGGTGGAAGCCAGGATTCATATTTGTAAATAAACATATATTTAAAGGCTAAACATTAAATTTCCCCCATGCTCATACATTTTTTCTCTAAACTTAGCACATTATATTAGATGGAATTACTGATTACTTTTTTTTTAAAAGTCCACAGTTCTGATATAGTCAATTTAGAGTTCATAAAATTTCACATCTTGAGATGCATGTGGGAAGACCTTAGAGATCACTGAATCCACCCTCACTTTTTGAAGTTTATAAAATCATCCAAAGAGCTTATGTACATTTTCCTGGTTTCTATACTTGTCTCAATTACTGAACAATATTGATCCTCATGAAAAAATATAGATAGCATAGCATCATGCCCTGTTTATCACCATATTCTTTGAATTTTTTTACTCTTTTTTATTAGCTTTTTCAGACATATCTTTTGATGAGAATTGAATTTCACAATTGTGCTATGAAAACACTGATTAGATCAAGGATGAATATTGGGAAAGACAAAAGTCTTTAAAGATTTAATGTTGTAGTATAAGAGCACAACCATATTATATTATTAATTTCTGTTTAAATACCTATTTTTTCCTGCATTTATTTTTATTCAATTAAATGTTTTATATCTGAAAGTATCTCAACAATGTGATTTATTTTTGCATTGTTTTAATTGTGTTGCTATGATTCTGTTACTATTATTTCCGTAACTCTTGTTAAAGTCATGACTGATCATTTTTCTTGTCTTTCAAAAGCTCTTCTATCTACTCACAAAATGAAATTGCCCTTTATTAAATACATCAAGGAAATTTAAGCTCTTTTTTCTCTGAGATTTACACTGGTAGATATTAAGATGTAGGTGGTTTAAACAATGAAGACACATTTGGGAAGAGAAAAAAACGTCATTATACTGTCAACTTTGCACATTGCAAGTGAAATAAAAGGGGGAGAAAAAACAAAGCTTAGACTTTAAATAAGGCATGCTATAACATTTAGATTAAATTGGAAGAAAGTCCAGCACTGCATTTTGTAAAAGAATAGGAAGACATTATCTGTTCAAATCTCTAAATACAGGTGGTATTGAAAAACTAAACATTCTGGGGGAAGCTGTGGTGGAAGAAATTTGTTATGGCTTTTCCTGCAGAATAAGTCTCCATGGGCAAAGCAACTATTAATTTCTTACTTTATTCATAAAGTTGGTTTGATATTTTCTGTTCCTCTTTATTTCCTTTCCATTCAATTCATTTGTTCTTATTCATATGATAGAGAAGAGAAGAGAAGAGAAGAGAAGAGAAGAGAAGAGAAGAGAAGAGAAAAGAGAGAGAGAGAGAGATCTACTATAGAATATTCTAAAAATTTGCACTTTTTATGGATGTCTATACAGACATGAATTGATTTCCATTTAACAAGAATAACTGTACTTTATTATCTAGACCACAAGATGCTTATTTTGCATTAAACAATTTGCATAATTCTGTCCAAAAAATAATGTATTAAGAATTAGCAACTCTAGTAATAAATTAGAGGAAGGAGTAGTTTGTTCACCATGACAATTTATAGGAGCTGTGCATAGCATGTTAAAATACATAGAAGAGTGAAATGAGGAGAGTGGACTCTGGAAAGATAGCTGAAATGTTGTACCTAGCTCTCCCTTATCACTTCAAGATATCTAGAATTTGAACAAGTTGAATAAATATCAATAGCTAAAAAAGAATTTAGGATAGACACATGGAAACAAAAAGTTGGGAAGAAGAGAAACAGACAAGAAAAGAATGTCATATTTGGGGTTAGACAAAGCTAGAGAAAATAGCCAAAAAGAAGTGAACTCAATGTTCTAATAACATTGAGAGCTCTTAAAAAAATAAATAAGTGACTATTAGAGGAAGTGTTATTAGAAGACCAAATTAATATCAAATGGAAAAGTAATGAGAAAATGAAATATGGACCCATGAACATCTCCAAAGCTTAGATCAGAAGCTAGAAATTGTAAAAAAAAAAAAAAAAAAAAAAAAAAAAAAAAAAACATTGTGTTCAGCAAACAAATAAAATATTCAAAAAGAAGATAAATTGGAAAAAAAAGCAAATGTTAAGTGTGTGTTTGTATGTAAATACATACATACAGATATTCAATCTATACATACATACAAATATATTCATTTCTTGTAAAGTTCATTCTAAATACTGTCGCATCTAAGAAATATACAACAAAGTGGTTAAATTCAAAATTATGGGGTAGCTAGGTGTTGAAGTGGATAGAGCACTAGCCTTGAACTCCTAAGTTCCATTCTGGCTTCAGAAACTTAATAATTACCTGTGGGACCTGGGGCACATCACTTAAGCACATTGCCTTGCAAAAAAAACCTAAAAAAACACCCAATTAAACATATAAGAATATCAGTGGCACTGATGGAAAAAAAATGTAGTGGAAGATGGTCTTGCTCTACCAGATACAAAATGACAGATATCAAAATTGCCTGGTATTTGTGAAATGGACCAGAGGATTAGGATAGGCACAAAATAAACAGTACTAAATTATTATAGTAACCTACTGTTTGACATATCCAAAGACATTGTTCCTTGAATAAAAAACTCACTATTTGACCAAAATTGTTGAGAAAACTAAACAATAGTAAGATAAAACAAATTGATCCACATCTCACACCCTATTCCAAAATAAGATCAAAATTGACACAATATTTAGACATAAAGGGCAATACCATAGACCAATTAATAGATCAAGAAAGATTCTGTCATATCTATGGAAAGGTTAAAAATCTATGACAAAACAAGAAATATAATATACTATAAATTGCAAAATGGATGATTTTGATTACATTAAATTAAAAAGGTTCTGCACTAATAAAACCATTACTGCCAAGAATAGAAGGAAAACAGAAAGCTGGGAAACAATTTTCGTAGCTAGGTGTTCTGATAATTGTTAGTGATCCTTGAGGACCACAGCTGTGAGATAACAAGGACAAAGGTCTCCAAGACCCTCTCACTCCTCTGTTGTTTTGCAATACTATTGACTCTGTATCTCAGGACATCTTCATTCTCCTACTTTTGTGTTTGCTCAAAAAGTGGCTCATCCTGAGATAACAGGATTTATAACAAAACTAAAGATAAGAAAGTATGACAAGAATTTGGGCAAACAACTTTATGATCTTTTTGTATTGTTGGCTCCCACTGATTAACCTACGAGATATGTTTGTTCTGTCCATGGGCATTGGTAAAATATATAGAGGTTAAGGATACTCAATAAAGTGGTCTTTTGTTCCTACAAAAAGAGGCTCCTGTCTTTCATCCTTTCATGGTAGCCAAGAGTAAGCTCTTTGCTGGTCTAAGAACTCAAGGTAGTTGGTACACTGTTTCATTTCACTTGGCACCCAACGTGGTAGGGGAAGATCATCGAAGGAATTCAACCACTGGGCAGAGCAGCCTCTGTGTATCCGGGAGGTCTCTGGCTACAGCCCATTGTACAGACTAGTGAGATAGGAATATTCTTATCATGGGACAAGTATTAGGACTTTCAGATAAAGACAGGCACATAAGATAATTATAT
Source organism: Macrotis lagotis (assembly GCF_037893015.1). Classification (NCBI taxonomy): domain Eukaryota; kingdom Metazoa; phylum Chordata; class Mammalia; order Peramelemorphia; family Peramelidae; genus Macrotis; species Macrotis lagotis. The sequence goes on along the minus strand of NC_133666.1, from coordinate 362,163,268 downwards.
AAAGTCTTAAAGAAACAGGGTTGTACAGTATAAATGAGAGTTATTAGTAAATATTTAGAAGTAGTTTATAAAGCATCTTCCTGAGTGCTAGAAATAATGCCCATTGTCATGAAAGATTGGATCATAGTAGGTGAACAAATGGCTGAACTTCATAAGCATGAACCTGTCACTGAAGGAATATTTTTATGCATAATTTGGTTAGATATGTTTATGAAGATGAATCACACTTAGAATGCCCTAGGAAGTTGAACACAGAAACGCAAACTTCTGCTCCTAGGTCTGGTCAACTCTCTGGTCCTTAACAACTTATTGTATCTTATTTGGGTCCATTTAAAAATGAAAGAGAAAGGGTTCAGAAGGAAATGATGAATAGATTAGTAAAACAAGTAACAGAATTATCCAAGACATGCAGTCAGTGGGCTATGCTTTTAATAGTTCAAAAGCCGGTGAAGAGCATTATGAACTAAGCCATAGACAGCCCAAAATGGCTTGAGAAATCATTAATTAGTTCAGAAAATAAGGAATTCAGCTTATCACCTCTTAAGAGGGGGTTATTTCAGGCACTTCAACAGGGAGAAAACCTCACAGATTTCAGAATAATGATGCCTTTCTTAGAAGACATTCAAGTGGATCCTAATACTGGACGACAAGCTAGAATCCGAAGACATAATATTGTTCCTATAGGTCAAATAAAAGAGTTAAAGAAGGCAGTTAAAGAATATGGGGTGAAATCGCCATATGTACATTTGCAGTTAAAAAATTTGGAAACTTATGTTTTTACACCAAATGATTGGAAGGTAGGAATCAGTGCTTGTCTAACACCTGGTGAAGCAGTAGCATGGATGTCAGAATTAATGGAACTTTGCAAGAATGTAGCAACTTCCTTAACTTCAGGTAATCCAATAAATGCTAATACATACTTTGCAAAATGACAGGAACTGGACAGTACTGTATATATGGTCAGCAGATAACCCATACTTTGGAAACTTATGAAAGACTTGCAAAATGTGCAGTAGAGGCTTGGGGTAGAGTCCCTGTATCTGTATTAATATCTCTTATTGCTTCATCAACTTCCTTAGCAATGTCTGTAAGTACTGTAAGAAATGAAATAGGACAGGCTCAGTTTTTGGAAGAATTAGCTATGAATGTCTTTTTGAGGTTTCAAGAGCATTGAATTATAGATGAAGAATTTTATAAGTCTATCAAAACACTAAGGCATACTATCAAAAATGTTGGGTATAAGTAGACATGATAGAATATAAGGCTAGTTTAGCATGTCATTATTGATTTTCCTCTTTTTTCTGATGAAATTATAATATAATAAAGTGACATAATTCATGAGACAGGATTAAGAATAACCTCAATGGAATTATAGATAATGGCAATATTTCTTTTCAAATTGAAGATTTATATAACTTACCTCAACAAATTAATGACACTTCTAAAAATGATCTTTTGGCTGATAAGCCTGCTCAAAAAATTATTGATTATTTTAGTCATTTATCCTTTCTTTCTTGGGGACAGCATGCTCTGTACATGATCAGAGCAACTATTGCAGCCACTGTTATGGTTTTGATCATCTTGTCATTTCTTGCTCAATTTGCCATTCTGTTATACGTTCCAATGTTGATCATATGAAATGGCTTATTCGGCAAAACAAAAGAAGGGAAAATGTTATTGATACTTGAGGACCACATCTGTGAGATAACAATGACAAAGTTCTCCAAGACCCTCTAGTCCCTCTGTTGTTTTGCAATACTGCTGGCTTGGTATCTTGGGACATCTTCATTCTCCTACCTTTGTGTTTGCCCAAGAAGCAGCTCATCCTGAGAAAACAGGATTTATATGAAAACTGTAAAGATAAGAAAGTTTGACAAGAATTTGGGTAAACAACTTTATGATCTTTTCGTATGGTTGGCTACCACCGATTAACTCATGAGACATGTTTGTGCTGTCCACGGGTATTGGTAAGATATATAGAGGTTAAGGATATTCAATAAAGTGATCAGTTGTTCCTACGAAAAGAGGATGATGTCTTTCATCCTTTCACTATAGCTGAGAACAAGTTCTTTGCTGGTTAAATAACTCAAGGTAGTTGGTGCACTGTTTCATTTCAGATAATGGTCTCATTTAAAAAATATAGAGAGAATTGAATCAAGTTTATAAGTTTACAAGTATTCTCTAATTGATAAATGGTCAAAGAATATGAACAGGCAGTTTTCAAATAAAGAAATTAAAATGGTGTGTATAGAATCCTTTGAAAATCATTACTGCTTGAAGAATTACAAATTAAAGCAACTCTGAGGTTTCACCCCACACCTATCAGATTGGCGAAGATGACAAAAAGGGAAAACAATAAATACTGGAGAGTTTGTGGGAGGATTGAGACATTTATGCATTATTGAAGGATTTGTGAATTGATCTAACCATTCTGGAGAGCAATATGGCACTATGCCCAAAGAAAAATAAAACTTATCGTACCCTTTGACCCATACTGAAATTAGATCTTTATTCAGAAGAAATAAAAAAATGGGAAAATCCCATATGTTCCTCAAAAATATTCATAGTAGCCCTTTTTTATTGGTAAGAATAAGAAATTGAGGAGATGTCCATTAATTATAGAATGGCTGAACAAGTTTTGGTATATGAATGTTATGGAGTTCTGTTGTTCCATAAGAAGCCATGAATGTTTGGACTCTACTGAAGCATGGAATGAATTGCAGGAATTGAGACTGAGTAAAGATAGCAAAATCAAGTAAACATTGTACATTTTATCGGAGTGTTGTGTGAGTTGATCAGCCTTGAAGGATACAATTATTCTTAGCAGTTCAGAGAACTAGGAACGCCCTGGGAGACTTTTTATGGACAACACTATATACATGCAGTGGAAGGAAAAAAATACAAAACAAAAAAACAACAGCAGCAAAAAGTTACAGAACTATGTTCACATTTTGAAATTTACCTTATGTTTTTCCTTCCTATCTTATGGATTCCTTTCTTTACCCTTAGGAATAATTCCTTATACAGAAAATGACAAATTTGTAAATATGTTAAACCCAACTGCATATGTACAATGTTCACCAAACTGTTTACTTCTGAGGGGAGAGAAGTGGGAAACAGAGGGTGGAAGAAAAATTAAATAATTTATAAATATGCAAATACATATGGATGATTGTTGAAAAACTTAATTTGAAAAATAATAAAAAGAGAACATTGTATATATTAACAACAACATTGTGAGTTGTTTGACTATGATAGATGTAGCTCCTCTTGGCAGTTCAGAGATAAAGGACAATTCTGAGAGATCTGTTTTGGATGCTCCTATCTGTGAAGTCTAAATATAGAGTATAGCAGATTATATTTACATTTTATAAAACTTCTTTTTTTATTCTTTTCCATATTTTTTCTCTCTTTATTTCTAATTCCACTTTCACAAGATGACTAATATGGAAATATGTTAAATGCTACTGTACATGAATAACTTTTACTAAACTGTTTATTTCTATGGGGAGGGGTGAAGGAAAGGATGGTGGTAGAAAAATGGGGAACTCATAAATTTATAAATAGATGAATGTTGAAAACTACCTTTTCATGGAAATATAAAATAAAATTTCAATTGGAAAAAAATCAAAATGAGAGTGAGGAAAAGTAATGAGTTCTCAATGAAGTTGTTACTTTAACTATGTCATTTTAGACAAGCAAATTCTACTTTTTGTATCTCATTTCTCATCTCATCAATGATTTCATCTCATCTAACTATCTCAAAATGAAAAGAGGGAGAACTAGATTATATATCAATGCTACTAGGCCTAAATTCAATGATTCAATAAGTTCAATGATTTTGTCATTTTGTTTATTCAAGATATTAGTTCCAGAACCCTAATTGACTTATTCAGATGTGACTATCTATTGACTAGATAATTTCATATAAGTGTATCTGGATAGTTACTTTTTATGCTTAGAACTGATTCTTCATGATTACCAAGCAATGTAAATCATAATTTCAAAAGTCCTTTAGAAAGATATGGTAAATTGGGGTGGCTAGGTGGCGTAGTGGATAAAGCACCGGCCCTGGAGTCAGGAGTACCTGGGTTCAAATCTGGTCTCAGACACTTAATAATTACCTAGCTGTGTGGCCTTGGGCAAGCCACTTAACCCTGTTTGCCTTGCAAAATCCCCCCAAAAAAGATATGGTAAATTCAGTGTGTTTTTATAAAGTATTCATATTTTTAAAAAATTTATTTGTATTTAAAACAGAAATCTCAAATCCATAACTTTGATCATAGACATCTGGATTAAAAGGCAACAAAAATATATATTTAAAAAAATGCAATCTCATGGAGTATCTGCATGGTAAAATTTTTACTAATATTCTCCATTCTCAACAATTAATATATATAGCATGCTAATATTTAAGAATACCCAAACTGTAATAATGATGTGGTTCCACCACTCCTGCTTCATATTGTTTTCCTGACAAGTCTTTGCTAAGTAAATATGAAGACGTATCACACATTAAGGAGTTTGCAATCAGTTCTTATGGAATTCAAAGCTATTCTTGTTTAAGCAGAGATAAGTGGTGGGATATTACAACTTCAGAGGATAAGTCATGAATGACTTTGAAGAAAGGAAATTGGAATACTTTTTTCCTGGAAAAATAGCTGTGAGGTATGAAGGCATCCCCAATGTTTTTAACCTGTATTCTGCCTTCTTATCAGCTATCTTTGGGTTTCCCTTCCAAAACAAAATCATTCTTGGTTTGTCATTCTAAAAGTATTCTTATAAATATTCAGAATAATTCACACCATAGATTTATATTCCAATAAAATATTTGGGAGATGGTAAATTGAATTCATGTCCTATCACATAGTATAATTCATCTGACATGTAAAGAAAGTGAATAGAAATAACATAAAATACGATTGGACGTAGATAAGAGATGTTCTTAGACTGAGTTAGGCAATTTAAAATAAGTGAAATAGCAATTATATTTCTTTTCAATATGAGATATGTTTGGAGAAGGAAAGGAGTAACTCATTATAAACATTGAAAATTACATGTGTATATGTATAAAGCATATATATGAATGAAAATACTGATATTTTTGGCAAAGGATATCAAACATTTCACATCAATTTTCCTGAGAAATCTAAATTTGCTGAGATAACACACATATAAAACACTTCATGCTTAACAGACATACAGGACTTCCAGCTAAGATGGTGGGGGAAGCTGACAGTGTCCTAAAGCTTTCCCTAAACAACTAATATAGTCTCTTAAAAGAATTTGGATGCACAAACCCAGAAAAAGAACCTAGGAGAATGTCTACCAACAAGGTCAGTCTCAGGTGAGTGTGGGTGAGTTGGGGATAGAGAGCAAAGAGCCTGTGCAAGGGTGGCAGGATGAAGCTACAGCCTAACCTGAGAACATCCACAGAATCTTTGCCTATGTGAGCACAGTGGGACTGAGAGTTCAAAAGAGAGGCTAGTCTTTGATTGTCAGTTCTACTGGTCTGGAAGACCAGGACAACAAGTCTGTATTTGAAGCAGGGTGGGGATCCTGTTTTCAGTTGTGTTCCCTCAGTTGTGTTTTCTCCTAAAGGAGAAAAATGATTCTTCCTAAAACAAAGGAGCAAACTTCCAGGCTCAGGTGTGGGCAGCAAATCTCTCTCTGTACTGAGTAAAGAATGAGGAGATTGGAGATTAACTATATATATATATATATATATATATATATATATATATATATATATATATATGTATGTATGTATATATAACCTGATGGCCTAGGAAATGGGTCACAAATCAAGGATACAGACATTTCAGAGGAAGCAACCAGAACCCCATACTGGCTGTTGCACTTGAAGTTACTAGGTACAGTGAGCAAAACTTTGAGGGATTTCCACACCAAACAACTGTGAACCAGTGCCTCTGCCAACATAAGATCCAAGGAAAATAAAGAAAATCCAAGAAGAAGGGTGCTCCTTCAAAAGCTACTTTGAACAAAAAGACCCTTACTCAAAGAGAGCTAAAACTTCTGAGGAGAATATGAATTGATCTCCAGTCCAGAAAGACATAGGAGAGATCAGGAGACAGTTTAAAAATTAATTTGAAAAGTTGGGAAAGAAACACAAGAGAAAATTAACACCTTTCAACAAAAATGCAAATCCTTGTAAAATAAAATTTGACAATTACAAAATGAAAATAATTCTCTCAAAAACACAATTGGGCAAATGAAAAACTCCTTCAAAAAAGAATTAACCAATTGGAATAGGAATTGCAGGAGATAAATGAAGAAAATCTTTTCTTAAAAAACAGAATGTTATCTCTGGAAACTAAAGATTTCATCAGATAACAAAAATATGTCCAACAAAACCAAAAAAATCAAATAGAGAGAAGAAAACATAAAATACCTTATTGACAAAATAACTGACCTACAGAATAGATCCAGGAAAGACAACTTATGAATCTTTGTACTTCCTAAACACCTTGAGGATAAAAAAAAGCCTATATTGATATTTGAGGATGCAGTGAAGGAAAACTGCAATGATATCATGGAATCAGAGAGTAAAATAGTTATTGAAAGCATACATTGATCTCCTCAAGGAATCTCAAATATAAACACAAGGAATATTGAGGCCAAATTCTAGAACTATAAGACATAAGAGAATATCTTGCAAGCAGCCAGAAAGAAACAATTTAGGTATCAAGGAACCATAGTAAGAATTACACAGGACCTGGCTGCATCCACGTTGAGGATCAAAGGGCCTGGAAAATGATATTTTGCAGAGCAAGGGAGGTTGGAATGCAGTCAAGAATTCATTATCCTACATAACTGAACTTTTTGTCCCAGGGGAAAAATGGACCTTTAACAAAATAGGAGACTTCCAACATTTCCTGATGAAAGGACCAGAGGAAAATAGAAAATATGGACTTAAAACAAGAGACTGAAAAGACACATTAAAAGATAAAAGAAAAGGAAAAGAAAAAAATTGAAATCCAATAAGAAGAAACTGGCTATATCACCATATTGAAGAAAGATACTTATAACTCTTGAGAATTAGCCAGAAGTAATAGACACTCAGGACTTGTCTGTGATGGATAGAAAGATTTTTTTAAAATCTCCTTAAAAAGAGGGAGCAGTAAAGAGATGGGAGAATGGAGGTGATTCAATGGGGTAAATCACATTACAATAAGTTACAAGGAAACTATGGCAATAAGAGGGGAAGACGGGAGGAGGTGAAAACCCCCTGAATCTTACTCTCATTGGATTGGTCTCAAAAGAAGAATTAGCATATACAAACTCAGTTAAGAAACCAATCTTACTTCTCAAGTATTAAAAGGGGAAAAGGGAGGGAGGAAGAAAAGAGGTACCAGCAGATGGAAGGGAAGGAAAAAAAAGGCAAACAGAAAGGGGAAAGAAAGGCAAGGGGGGGATTTGATATAAGAGTAGCAAACACACAGAAGGATGTGGTATTTGGGAACAAAGTACTGAGGATTATGTATAAAGTAACAAATGCGAAATAGTATGGAGGTCAATAAACAGTTTGAATGTGAATGGGATAACCTCTTCCATAAAACTTAAATGAATAGCAGAGTGGAATGAAAATGAGAATCTTACAATATGCTGCTTAAAAGAAACTCTTCTGATGCAGAGAGAGATATATAGAGAGTTAAGGTAAAAGTTGGAGTAGAATGTATTTTGCCTCAGCTGAAGTGAAAAAGGAGGGGGAGCAATCATTATCTCAGAAAAAGAAACTTCAAAAATTGATCTCATTAAAGAGATAAGGAAGAAAACTATATCCTCCTAAAATACCATAGACAATGAAGCAATTTCAATACTAAATATGTGTGCACCAATTGACATAGCATCCAAATTCTTAGGAAGATATAGACAGAACAGACAGTCTAGCATCCAAATTCTACAGAAAGAAATAGATAGCAAAACTCTACTTGAAGGAGACCTCAACTTCCCTCTCTCAGGTTTAGATAAATCTAACCATAAAATAAACAACATGAAGATAAGATGGTAAATACAATTTCTGAAAATCTAGACATGATATACCTTTAGAGAAAATTGATTGGCAATTGAACGGAATGTTTTTTTTTTTTCCTGAGGTACATGGCACCTACACAAAAACTGAACATGTACTAGGGAATAAAAACTTATAATCAAATCCAGAAAGGCAGAAATAGTGAATACTTCCTTCTGGGACCAAAATGCAATAAAACTCACCTACAAAAATGGGCCATGGAGAGATAGACCTAAAGCTAATTGGAAGCTAAATAACCTTATTTTAAAGAATGAGTGGATCAAACAACAAATTAATGACAATAATGATATAACATATGAAAACTTATGGGATAGAACCAAGGCAGGCAATAGGGGATATATTATATCTTTATATGCTTATATGAATAAAATTCAGAAAGAGAAAATCAATGAACTAAGAATACAATAAAAAAATTAGAGAAAGAGCAATTATGAATCTCCAATTAAATAACAAATAGAAATTCTAAAATTTAAAGGAGAAATTAATAAAATTGAAAGCAAGAAAACTATTGAACTAACAAATAAAACCAAGAATTGGTTTTATGCAAAACACAATAAAATTGTTGATTTAAAAAAGAAAGAAGAAAACCAAATTACTAGTATAATAAATGAAAAATGTGAACTAACCACCATTGAGGAGTAAATTAATGAAACAATTGGGAACTATTTTGTCCAAATGTATGCCAAATAAATTTGATAATCCAAGTGAAATTGATGAACATTTACATGTTAATGTTTTTGTTAAATTTTAAATGTTGATGTTTTTTGTTAAATGTTAAAGGATAAATGAAGAGGAAATTAAATACTTAAATAATCCTATCTCAGAAAAAAATTCAACAAATCATCAATGAATTCCTTAAGAAAAAATTCTCCAGAGCCAGATGGATCAAAAAGTGAATTCCATCAAACCTTTAAGGAACAATTGGTGGCAATAAACTCTTCTAAAATACGGGAAGACAGGACACTCACCAATACCTTCCATGACAATAATACAATACTGATAACTAAACCAGGAAGAGTCGAAAGAGAGAATGAAAATTACAGACCAATTTCCCTAATGAATATGTCTGCAAAACCTGTAAATAAAATTTGAGCAATGTGATTATAGCAAGTTATCACTAGGATAATACACTATGACCAAGCAGGATTTTTCCCAGGAATGCAGAGATGCTTCACAATTAGGAAAACTGTCACTATAATTGACCATGGCAATAAATAACTAAGAGAAATCAGATAATTATCTGAACAGATGATAAATGAAAACCTTTGACTAAATTCAGCATCCATTCCTACTAAAAACACAAAAGAGCATAGGAATAAAGAGATTGTTCCTTAGAATGATAAGCAGGCTCTACCTAAACCATCAAGAAGTTTTATATGCAATAGTGATAAGCTAGAGGCATTCCTAATAAGATTGGGGTGAAACAAGGATGTCCATAATTACCTTTACTATTTTATATTGTTTTTGAAATGTTAGTTTCAACAAGTAGAGAAGAAAAAGAATTTGAAGGAATTAGAATTGGGAAGGAAGAAAGAAAACTCTCACGCTTTGCTGATGATATGATTTTACATCTAGTGAATCCTAAAAAGTCATCTAATAATCTAATAGAATCAATTAGCAACTTTGGCAAAATAGCAAGATATACAATACCCCCTCATAAAACCTCAGCATATCCATATATTACTAGCAAGATATAGCAGCCAGAGCTAGAAAGAGAAGGCCAATTCAAAATAATTACAGACAACATAAAGTACTTGGTAGTCTATCTGCCAGGTTAGACTCAGAAACTCTATGAAAATAAATATAAAATACTTTTTTTTTCACAAAAATCCAATTTAAATAATTAGGCAAATTGGGCTCATGTATAGGCAAGTTTATATAATAAAAAAGACAATTCTACCTAAATTAAATTATTTATTTAGTGCCTTACCAATCAAACTTCCAAAAAATTCTTTAATGACATTGAAAAAATAATTCATATGGAGAAACAAAAAAGTCAAGAATATCAATATTTAATAAAAAAAATTGCAAAAGAAGATGGCTTAGCCTTAATAAATTAAAAATTTTATTACAAAGCATCACTCCTCAAAACTGTCTGGTATTGGCTAAGAAATGGAGTGGTTGATCAATGGAATTCAACAGGCTCAAAATACAGCAGGAAATTATTATAATCATCTGCTATTCAATAATCCTAAAGAGTTCAGTTTCCGGGATAAGAACTCTCTCTTTGATTAAAAAAAAGTTGGGAAAAGTGGAAGCTAGTATGGCAGAACTGTGGATTAGACCAACATCTGACACCCTATACTAAGATAAGATCCAAATGGTTTCAAGATTTAGACATAAAAGACAATATTAACAGCAAACTAGGAGGTCAAGGAATAGTTTACCTGTCAGTGCCATGGACAGGGAAACAGTTCATGACTAAGGAACAGATGGAAAACATCTTTAAAAATAAACTACAACATTTTGCTTTCAATAAATTAAAAACTTTTTCACAAACAAAACCACAATAACAAGATCAAAACAAATGCAGTACACTGGGAAACAATTTTTACAATTATTATTTCTGACAAAGGACTCATTTCTTAAATATATAGAATACTAATTCAAATTTATAAAAAAATAATCCATTCACCAATTGGCAAATGGTCAAAGGCTATGCAAAGGCAATTTATAGATGAGGAAATCAGAGCTGTTCATAGTTATATGGAAAATTGCTCCAAATCATTATTGATCTGAGAAATGCTAATTGAAGCATATTTGTGGTATCACCTCACCCCTCTCAGATTTGCCAATATGACAAAAAAGGACAATGAGCAATGATGGAAGGGATATGGGAAATCTGGGATACTAATGCATTTTTGATGGAGCTCTTACCTGCTCCAACCTTTCTGGAGAGCAATTTGGAATTATGCCTAAATGACAAGAAAAGTGGACAAATCCTTTAATCCAACAATGCTTATACTGTGTCTTTACCATGAATATATTATAAAAAAGACTAAAAATATCACTTGTATGAAAATATTCATGTAGCTGTTTGTGGTAGCAAAGAATTGGTAATCGAGTGAATGTCCATGAATTGATGAATGGCCGAGCAAACTGTAATGTATATATGTGATGGAACACTACTGTTCTATTAAAAAAGAAGAGGGATGGTAATTCAGAGAAACCTGGAAAGATTTGCAGGAAGTGATGCTGAGGGAGATGAGCAGAACCAGAGCAACATTGTACACCCTAACATCAAAGAGGTGTTGATCAACCTTAATGAACTTGCTCATTGTGTTAGCGCAATAATCACTGCCAATTCTAGGGTTTCTGCTATGGATAATGCCATCCGTATCCAGAAAAAGCACTGTGAAGTTTAAACAAAGACCAAAGACTGCTGCCTTCAATTTTTTTTAAAAAAGTCTTACTACATTATTTTGCTCTCTAATATTTTATTTTTTTCTCACCAATATACTTTTTCTCTCAACACATTCAATTTTGATCAATGTATAATATATAAACAATGTAAAGATTATCAGACTGCCTTCCATGGGGGGCTGTGGGGAGGGATGGGAGGTTGAGGAAAAATTTCACAAGACAAAACCTTACAAAGAAACTACTATTTTATATAATTGGAAGACAAATAAAATATTTATTAAAAAAATAAATCCCTTTTAAAATATGAAGATATTCTGATGTAATGTGCAAAACTAGAAAAATAAAGAGTGGTCAGATTCAAGGAAAAAAAAGAAAAATTAGTAAATATCACTTTTCACACAAATAAAATGAGATTTAAATAATTGGTCAAAGATCAACTGCTACTAGATTATATAATAAAAATAACAATTATTCTTAAATTGAACTACTTATTTAGTGCCTTACTAATCAAACTTAAAAATTACTTTAATGAACTAAAAAATATTGTAATTAAATTCATATAGAGAAATAAAAGTCAATGATATCAAGGGATTTAATGAAAAAAAAAAGTGCAAAAGAAGGTGGTTGAGCCTTACCAGTTCTAAAAGTATTTTATAAAACATCAGTTAAAAAACTGCCTGGTGCAGGGGAAGAAACAGAGTGGTGGATCAGTGGAACAGAATAGGTTCAAAAGAGAAAGCAGGAAATGATTATAGTCATCTGTTGTTTGATAAACACAAAGTGTTCAGCTTCTGGGATAAGAACTCTCTTTTCAATAAAAAACAATTGGGAAAATTGGAAGTTAGTATGGCAGAAACTTGGATTAGACCAGCATCTCATATCCCCTACCAAAATAAGATCCAAATGGGTGAAGAATTTAGACATAAAAAACAATATTATAAGCAAACTACGAGATCAAGGAATAGTTTACTTGTCAGTTCTATAGCAAGGGAAGCAGTTTATGACCAAGGAAAAGATAGACGACATCATTACAAACAAATTAGAAAATGTTTATTACATTAAATTTAAAAGCTTTTGCATAAACAAAACCACTATAAACAAGGCCAAAAGAAATCTAGAAAATTGGGAAACAATTTTTACAGCTATCATTTCTGACAAAGGACTCATTTCTTAAATATATAGAGTACTGATTCAAATTTATAAAAAAAGATAAGCCATTCCCCAATTAACAAATAGTCAAAGAATATGCAAATGCAGTTTACAGATGAGAAAAACAAAGCAATTCACAGTCATATGAAAAATTGCTCCAAATCATTGCTGATAAGAGAAATGGAAATTTAAGTACCTCTCAGGTATCACCTCATTCCTCTCAGGTTGGCCAATATGACAAGAAAGGACAATGAGCACTAATGCATTGTTGGTGGAGCTCTGAACTGCTCCAACCATTCTGGAGAACAATTTGGTATTATGCTCAAAGGACAACAAAAGTGAGCAAAATTTTCAATGCTTATAGTGGGTCTATACCCTGAAGAAATCATGAAAAAAGGGTAAAAAACATAGCTTGTACACAAATATTCATAGCAGCTATGTTTGTGGTAGCAAAGAATTGGAAATCAAGTGAATGTCCATCAATTGGGGAATGGCAGAACAAATTGTGGTTTATGTATGTTATAGAACACTATTACTCTATTGGAAAAGAGGAGGGATGGTATTTCAGAGAAGCCTGGAAAATTTGCAGGAAGTGATGCTGAGGGAGATGAGCAGAACCAGAAGATGTCTGTATAACCTAACAACAACATGGGTGTGATGTTCAACCATAATGGACTCACTCATTGCAACAGTGTCAATCTTAGGGTTTCTGTGATGGAGAATACTATCTGTATTGAGAGAAAGATCTGTAGAGTTTAAAGAAAGACCAAAGACTATTATGTTCAAAATTTTTTTTAAATTACTTATGTACAACATAGTTTTGCTATCTCTTATATTTTATTTTTCATCAAGGATATACTTTTTCTATCAACACATTCAATTTTGATCAATGTATAGCATGGAAAAATGTAATGATTATCAGATTGCCTTTGGTGGTGGGGGAAGAGTTTGGGGGAAAATTTTAAAATTCAAAGCCTTACAAAAATGATAGGTAGAAACTACTATTGTATATAATTGGAAAACAAATAAACTATTTTTATACAAAAGAGATATACATATAAATATATAATGTTTGAGGGAAAGTGTATTATGGTATTTAGGAGATACAGAAACAGAGTCAGGAAGATATGGTTTAAGCTTTGCCTTTGACTCATACTGAAAATATGGTCGTAAGCAAATCATTTATTGTATTAGTGCCCCCAAGTAACTCTTAAGACTTTAAGTTTCAAAAGAGTTCCTAAGTTTCACTGATAGTGAGCGTTTCTTTACGGAAAATTACCTATTCCAATAAATTCATAGGTCTAGTCTTAAAAAAAAATCGACAGGCAAGTTTTGTGGCACAGTGAATAGAGAACTGGCCCTGGATTCAGGAGGACTTGAGTTCAAATGTGACCTCAATATTTACATAGCTGTGTGATCTTGGACAAGTCACTTAATCCCTTTACCTTGCAAAAATAAAAAAAAATACTAGGAAGTTTTTTACTTTATATAGAAATCACTCATATTTTATCAAATCCAGATCTTATACAATACAATAGTTTCAAAGGTCAGAAATAAAAAAAAAAACATTTGAATGACTATAACAAGAGTAGTCATCTGTCTATGACATTGTTTTATCTATCAATGTCTTGTATAAGCACCTGATGACATGCTTATAATAATGTTCACATAGCTTCAGTCTGTGAAAGATAACCGACACATTTAATGATAGAGTCATTCCAAAAAAGATCATATTAACTTGAAGGAAAAATATCTAATAAAATGAAATTTATTATGATATAAATAACATCTTGCATTGAGATAAAAAATTCAAATTCAAAAGTAAATCAAATAGTATTAGATGTTTGCCAAATGATATGTCAAATTATTTTATCATCTTATTGTAATACAATTGCAATAAAAGTTAACCATCCACTGCTGTTGTTATTTTCAGTCAAGTCTTATTCAATGTGATCTTATTTGCAAATTTTGTGGCAGAGATATCTTATAGATGAGGATACTGAATTAAATGACTTTCCCAGGAGAATACAAATAAGTATTCTATTTGAATTCACAAGGATGAGTCTTCCTTGACTCCAGGTCAGCATACTGTGTCATCTATCTGCCCAGCCTATATAGCAGCTGAAGTGACATGTCGAAAGTGACTTGATGTCCAGAGCACACAGGGAGTCATAGCACTGTTAAAACACTGTTTTAACAATTGTAACAGATAAGTCACACCTGGAGTACAAAAATCTACTCAACCAGCATTGTGTTTTTGCCTACTATGTGGAACAAAATGTTGAGAGACCTTTCTTTCAATTACTTTTTTAGGGAATTTGGCTCATTTGTCATGAATGGGAAGAAGACCCCTGTGAACTTAACTCTTTTTGCATCTAAAAGGCTGCATTTCTAATTTCCATACAACTTTAACCTGTCAGCAATAGCTACCAAATAGAATGATAAAGGCAGGTTGGAAAAAAGAATTTAACTTGTTTAGGAATTACAACAAATCTGATGACATAAAATTATAAAATGATCTTTGTAAAATCTTATTCATGAGATTAAATAAAAATCAACTTCACCAGGAGGGATTCTTGTTCAAATCTCTAAGCTCCTTCCCAAATGATATTTTTCTATGATTCTGTGACAGTCTCCTTCATTACTTTTTTAGGACACATAAGCAATTATAACTTTGGAAGTATAACATTATAACATTGAAAACTGATAAGAGAGAAATGATAAAAAATGTATAGATAATTCTAATAAAGAGCAAAGAGGATACTAAGGTTATACTGCAGTGTACTTTGTAGTTTAGATGGGATTCTAATTGCATTTAGTTATTAATGGAACATACAGTTGTAGCACTTTTATCATGGCTGTTACCTTATTTGGAAATAAAATTGCATTTTAAGTGTCTTTTTTCTTACTGAACTTGATGTCCCTTTCCTTCTGCTCCCTCACCCTAGTCTACTTTTGCTTCCTCTAGTCTTCCTTTTTTCCATAGTTATTGTCCATTTATATTGCCTATTTATATTAAACACTATCCACTCCAATCTAATGATACCTATTAAAATTTTTTTCCCCTCCATTAGATCTTTTTATCTGATTCCACTCCTTACATATAAACCTACACCCATACATAAGTGCATGAATATGTACATACAGATTCTTTTAAAATAGTAATGGGGTCCAACTCTCCTTTAGGAATGACAAAAAGTATTTCACATTTGGCCAAACCCACTATGCTTGGTTTCAGTCTAAACAAACATGTATAAATTTTGTTTGCATTGGTTTGGTTTTATCTTTTTAGGGGTCTAAGAACTGATGCAATTGCTGATACAGAAATTTCTGTGAATAAGAAAGATGCAACCTACTCATAATTTTCTTATGATTACCTTGTTAGCTTTAAGTGAGGAGTACTTTTGAGCCAGCAGATGTGGGGAGGGGTAGCTGGAATCATTCTTCCACTCAACATCTACATTTGTGTTCTATTCATTCTGTCCTAATCTTAGCCACAAATTTTCTGAGATGGGCGTTGCAAGGAAGTTTGGTAAGTTCAAGATGTCTAATGGTCCCATCAGAGACAGCACTGTTGAATAAAGGCTGTAGCAATCTTTGCCAGAGCATCAAATATCAAGAAAGTATATAGTGACAGATACAGAAAGTATCTATCTAAACATGGTGACATCTTCAGGGAGTGAGACTTTCGCAAGGAGAATAGAAATGCCAGTTCTAGAGTCATTGACAGAAGAGACTTTGAGCGTCTTTCTAGACTGCTTGTTTTGAGAATGATTTTAAGGAAGGAACCTATTTTCTAATCAAGCAATGTGGGTGCCAGGACACTGACAATAAGAGCTCCTGACAGAATTCTGTGAGAGTTAGGGATGAAATGAGTTGTACCTGTCAATCATAAGAGTTTAGAGACACACTACAGGGTACTGCAGGCACTTAAATAGGAAAAATATTCTAAGGTTCCCATCAAGTAATGATAGTTTTCCTTTCCTTTTCTGGGGTTACTTCCTTTCATTTAAAATGTATTATAGGGGCTTCTAGGTCGCACAGTGGATAGATCACCAAGCCTGGAGTCAGGAGTACCTGAGTTCTAATCCAGCCTCAGATATTAATAATTACCTAGCTGTGTGGCTTTGGCTAAGCCACTTAACCCCACTTGCCTTACAAAAACTAAAAAAAAAATGTATTATGATTATCAATGAAATTTATTTGAATAGGATGCTTAAGGTGGGTGACAATGTCACCATTTCCTGTTAACCTGAAAAAAAGTAAATAAAACAAAAGCAAAAACAAGAGGTTCAGATGCCTCCCTTATATTTCTGATTACAAAGAAGCAAAATGACAAGCTCCAAAAAAAAAGAAAGCTACAGGCAGTTGAAAAACCATGACTATATAATATATGAACATTCATTCCTTGATCTTCTGTGATGAACTTTTCTTCTGTTAGCTGGAATATGAATGTCTCATTTCATAGCAATTCTAAATTTTATTTCATTCAGATTCTAAATCTAACTAGTCTGGTTAAGCCTGGGTAATGTTTCTTTTTACAGACATTTAAAAGATATTAATAGAGATAGTTTGTAGGAACTAAAAAAAATAAGTTTTAATGGTAGCTCTTACAGTATTTGCCAATTCAGAGTTAGGGTGTTTTGGATTCTTAAGAAAATGTTAAGAGGGGGCAGCTAGTTGGCAGAGTGGATAAAGTGGATAAAGCACAAGCGTTGGAGTCAGGAGTACCTGGGTTCAAACCCAGTCTCAGACTCTTAATAATTACCCAGCTGTGTGGCCTTGCACAAGCCACTTAACCCCATTTGCCTTGGAAAAACCTAAAAAAAATGTTAAGAGAAGAAATGTCAGTAAATAAATGTCCTTCCTAAATGAGTAGATTATCTGGAATAGAAATATAAGTGTTGTGATGAATAATTTTATATATATATATTTTATATAATTTTATATATATAAAATTTATATATTATATATAATATGTATATATGTGTATTAACATATATTTACTTATGATTGCATAATATTAAAAGTCAACAAATGTTTATTTAAATGCTTAATATTTGGTGAAGCCCTAAGCTTAATATTTTGAATACAAATACAAATATTGAAAGTCTGCTCTCGAGAATATTGTATTCTAATCAGAAAAGAAAACAAAGAAAATAGATAAACGGAAGCTAAATGTTGTCTGTGGTGGGGGGGAATAACCCTATGATATCAGGGTGAAGGAAAAAAGTTTGAAGAGTGAGGAATGAAGTCTTTAAAATATGAAGGATTAAGCATGGGTGGCCTAAACACTTTCCTAAAAAAGAGAGAACATTCCAGAACATGAGAACTCTACAATGCAAAGAAGAGTCAACAGGGTAAAGGGAACATTAATATTGAAAAAGATAGGCAAAAGTAGAGAATTTCCAGAATTAGAAGAGTATTTTGGTTTGGAGGAAAAAAAAAATTTGTAAAGACAAGAGGCAGCTAGATGATGCAGTGGACAGAGAACCCATCCTATAGTCAAGAGGAGCTGAGTTCAAAGCCTGGCATACAGAAAGAAAATAAATAACTGCGTATATAAACCTTCTTTATTGACTTTCCCTAGTATTTAATATATAGTCCCATTATCAGAAAACTTCCTTTACAATGACAGATTGGCCTTAGCTCAGCAAGTTAATTTCATAAGAGTGGACAGGGAGTCACTGATAGGTTAAAAGACTTGTACTTTGTAACATCGTCAATATGTGTGTGAATTAGTGCTAACTCAGAGGTTGCCTCACATTCCATTATTTCACACTACTTTTATTCACTTCACAACCCTATAGGAATTCATATGAACAAAGGGGATAGACAGTTAAGAAAGATAGTAAGGGAAGGCTAGAAAAAACAAAAATTTAATATGATTCAATTCTTTGAAAGTTGATGAATCAGTTATATTATGCTATCTATGCCTAGTGTTTGAGTTCTGGGTGAGGAAAGATAAATTATTATATATGAGATACTGCAACTTATAAATTATAAAGGAAATGTGGTAAAATAGATATAATAAGAATTTATGATTAATAGAAGTGGAAGTTAAAGGGTTTTTTTGAGATCTAAGAAACTAATTTCTCTAAGGGGGAACTGGAGGAAAAAATGAGGGGACTAAGACAAGCTTTGACAAAAAAAAGGAGCACATTTGATGTAAAAGTAAAGGATTAACTTCTTTAGGCAACCAAATAGTTTTAGGATTTTCCACACACTCTAACAATGGGTTGTATCAAAGAACTACATAAGGTTGATGGATATTGTATATAAAACTCTGTTATGGTTCTATTATTTCTTCTGATATTAGCTAGCAAACATTGAAATGACAATTCCTTAGCCCTTTCTGAAGTCACACTAGCTCTTGAGTGGATGATCATCTTTCAAGTGAAGGAGAAGGACATTAAAATGGCTCTGATAAGAATCTTGCCACCAGTAAATGGAAAGTTATTGTCATAGGACAATCTATTTAATTTGTCTTTAAAAATGGGAAATGGAGAAATTCTTGAACTCCTGGCCAAGTGGAAATTATTATCATCACTCAACAGTTACTGAAACTGAGAATTAGGTATCAGATAAGTTGCCCAGGATCATTCCATCATTAAATCTATTTTATTTCCATGTGTGTATTGGTTGTACAATTTCAATACGTTGAATTTACCCAAAGGTTTTGGTAGGAATATTTGAGTTCTCTTTCTGCTTTTTTAGAAAATATAAATTTACAAGATCATTTTCTCTTGGTGAACAAATTCTAGACTCTCTTCACCACTAAATTTTCAATGCATTTGCTCTGATTTAATCTACTACATTTTCTTCTAGTAACAGAAGACCTTTACACAAAATGATGGACAAAGTGACCTGGAAAATTACTTTACCTGAGGTAATTCACTGTCCAAAAGTGAGCAATTGTTTGTGATATTAACTGATGTGAAGCTTTTGGAGGTACTGCAATATCTGAAACAATAATGTGGAAGGTGACTCAGGTATAGGATCAAAACTTTTTTGAAGGTGGAAAAGAATAGCTTAAAAGATCTATTTTTTCCTGTTAAAAACAAATTCCACCTTACAGATGAAATTTATGGGTAAATTAAATGAATTATAAAATTGGGTCACATATAAGTTTTAGCAGGGAAGAAAAATGGAAAATTGACTATAAACAAGGGCTAAGGACACTACCTTACAACATTGCTGGACTAGATTCCAGATGAAAACACCATTAGAGTTGATGTGAAAAGGCAAAGAATCTTTTTTTTTTCCTAGAGAGGCAGAAAATAGGTTGTGATACTGGAAGCATAGATAAGAGACCAAAGTACAGTACATCACCCATGAGCAGCCAGTAGAGAGAAGCTACTAAGTCAGCAAATTTACATAAATTCAGTTAATATTTTTTATGTAGGAGCTCAAAATGAAACAGCTTAACTTAGCAGTGGATCTGAATTTGGATTCAGAAAGTGTTGAATTGTTTTGACATGCCGAAAAAGAGCCATCACAAAAAATATTCTATACCAAAAAGATAGTCAAACACCTCTACTAATATGGAGTTATATAGATCCCTATATCTCATGTGATTTTATTTTTAATTATATAAACATTTTATTTATTGTCCAATTTTATACAAAAGTAATTCCTACCTACTAGGTTGTAAGGTTTTGAATTTTACAATTTTTTCACCAACCTCGCTTCTGTCACCCCTACTGCTCAGAGAATGCAACCCAATAATCCTTACATTATTTCCATGCTATGCATCGATCAAAATTGAATGGTTTGGGCCAGCTAGGTATCACATTTGATAGAGTGCCTGCCCTGGAGTCAGGAGGTCCTGAGATCACATCTGGCCTCAGACACTTAATAATTACCTATATGTGTGACATTGGGCAAGTGATTTATCTCCATTGCTTTGCAAAAACCAAAAGAAAAAATGAATAGATTGAGGTAAAAAATAACCTTGAAGAAAAAATAAAATATTAAAGATAGCAAAATTATGTAGTACATAGGATAAGTCTTTTGAAATAAATTGAAGGAAATAATCTTTGGTCTTTGTTTAAACACCCTAACCCTAACCACAACCCTAAATCTTTTCCTGGATACCAATGACATTCTAGATGCCAGATACCTTAAAATTGTCCCTGATTATTGCACTGATGAAATGAGCAAGTCCATTAAGTTTTATCACCATACCCTTGTCGCAGTTAGGTTATATAATGTTCTTCTGGTTTGGCTCACATCGCTAAGTATCAGTTCATTCAAGATTTTCCAGGCTTCTCTGACATCCCATCTCTTGGGTTTCTAATAGAACAATAGTGTTCCATAACATATATATGCCACAATTTTTCAGCCATTCCCCAATTGATGGACAATCCCTCAATTTACAATTCTTTGCCATCTTAAAAATTACTTCTATGAATATTTTTGTACAAGGAATGTTTTACACTTTTTCAGGATCTCTTCAGGATATAGATACAGTAGTGGTTGCTAATCAAAGAGTTTGCAAAATTATATTGTCAATTGGTCATAATTCCAAAAAGCACTCCAGAAATTTTGGATCAGTTCACAGCTGCCCCCCCAACAAGGCATTAATTTCCCAGATTTCCCACATCCTTTCCATCATTGCTCATTATCGTTTCTACTCATATTGACCAATCTGAGAGGTGTGAGGTGATACATTAGAGATGCTTTAATTTCTATTTCTCTAATCAGTGAAGATATAGAGCAAGTTTGATATGACTATGGATAACTCTGACTTCCTAATCAGGAAATTGCCTTTGCATATCTTTTGACCATTTGTTAAATGGAAAATGTCTCTTTTATAAATTGGACTCATATTTTAGAAATGAGTCCTTTGTCAGAAACTCTAGTTATAAAAATTGCTTGCAAATTTACTATATTTCTTTTGATCTTTGTTGCAGTGGTTTTGTTTGTGCAAAAGCATTTTAATTTAACGTAATAAAAATTATCCAGTTGGTTTTTGGTGATTTTCTTAATCTCTTCTTCAGTCATATGTTTTACCCTTTCAGGTAAACTATTGCTTGTTCTCGTTTATTTGTAATAACATCTTTTATATCTAAATCATGCACCCATTTTGATCTTATCTTGGTATAGGATGTGAAATATTGGTCTAATACAAGTTTCTGCCATACTATCTTAAAAATTTCAAAACAGTTTTATCGAAGAGTGAGTTCTTCTCCCAGAAGCTGGCCTCTTTGGGTTTTACAAACCGCAGATTACTATAATGATTTCCTGTTGCCTCTTTTGCACCTAGTTGATTTCACTGATCCACCACTCTGTTTCTTAACCAATACCAGACAGTTTTGATCACTGATGCTTAACAATATAATTTTAGATCTGGTAAGGCTAAACCAAATTCTTTTGCATTTTTTCCATGAAATCCCCTGCTATTCTTGTCTTTCTGTTTCCACATATGAATTTAACTTCAATATTTTCTAACTCATTAAAGTAAGTTTTTACAAGTTTGATTAGTAAGGCACTAAATAAGTAGTTTAATTTAATTGACATTTACATTATATTAACGCAGTCTATACATGAGCAGTTGATATTTTCCATGTAATTTAAAAGTCATTTTATTTGTGTGAAAAGTGATTTAAAGTTGTTTTCATGGAGTTTCTGAGTCTGCCTTAGCAAGTAGACTCGCAAGTACGTTATATTGTCAGATGGTATTTTAAAGGGATTTCTGTTTCTAGCTCTTGCTGGAAGTAATATATAGAAATGCTGAGGATTTATGTGAGATTAGTTTATAACCTGTGACTCTGCTAAAGTTGCTTGTTTTTTCTAGTATTTTTTAAGTAATTTATTTTTTTTTTGTATTCTCTAGGCATACCATAATGTCATCTGCAAAGACTAAGAGTTTTGTCTCTTCCTTCCCAATTCTAATTCCTTCAATTCCTTTTTCTTTTCTTATTTCTGAAGCTAACATTTCTAATACAATATTAGATAAAGGGCATCCATGTTTCAACCTTGATCTTATTGCTAATGCCTCTAGCTTATCCCCAATGCATATGTTATTATTCTAAGGAACAATCCATTTATTTTTATGCTCTTTGTTGTTTTTGGTAAGAAAGGGTGCTATATTTTGTTTGTCAAAAACTTTTTCAACATCTATTGAAATAATAATATTATTATTATACTGACAGTTTTCATTATATTGAACCAGGCCTGAATTCCTGGGACAAATCCTTCTTCATATTATCCTAGTGATAACATGCTAATAATTGCTTTGTTAAGGTTTTATTCAATATTTTGCATCTATATTTATTAGGGAAAATGGTTCATAATTTTTTTCTCTGTTTTGACTCTTCCAGGTTTAGTTAGCAGCACCATATTGGTGTCAAAGAAGGAGTTAGGCAGAATTCCTTGTTCACCTATTATTCAAAAGATTTTATAAAGAATTATCACTTATTGTTCCTTAAAGGTTTGATAGAATTCACTTTTTAATACATCTGGCCCTGGAGATTTTTCCTTAGGGAGTTCATTGATGGCTTGTTGAATTTCTTTTCCTAAGGCAGGGTTATATAGGTAATTAATTTCTTCTTCATTTAATATGGGCAGTGTTGGGGGCGGGGGGGAAGAGGCTTGGCGGTCGCTTAGCAGGGGAAACATAATCACCTTATAAGGGAATGTTACAGAACTCGGCCCCTCATTGAGTAAGAGTTCATGGGAGGGAGGACAGAGGGGATAAAAGTGTCTGCTGAGAGGTTGGGGGGAGCGGGATGTGATCACAGAAGAATAAAGACTCATTATCCACCTCAGGCGCTCTGTCTGGTTCTTCCCCCATCAAAGAGTGGGGGCCGGAGGTACCCCGAAGACTCATCACGCGTTGGACTGGTGAGTAAGAGGACGGACTAGCATAAAGAAGCCGGCGTTGTAAATAAAAACCCGGCAAGTGGCGCCCGAACAGGGACCTGATTTTGCTAGGGAACGTCTGAATCCGCTGGTCGGATTCTCCAGACAGCCTCGGTCGTTTCCGACCGGGAGGAAGGAGAGGGCGTTTACTCTCAGATATTGCCTGAGGGACATATCCCTATTGTGTTGACTATGCTTCCTTTCTCTTCCCTTTCTCCTTCTGCTCTAATCACGCTCCTTGCCGTGCTGGCCTGTCTGATTATGCCCTGCTGCCTCCTTCTCTTTTGCCGAACGGGAATTTTCCAGTTCTGCCACCTATTAGGATTGCAGCCTCGGCTAGTAGACAGCATGGGGGGCCGGAATAGTATTCCCGCCTTTCAGCCGGAGGAAAAAGGGGTCGTTGCAGCGCAGCTTTATAAACTCTGCGCTAAGCATGGCTGTAAATTACCTATCAAGACGTGCCGTGCTTTTGTTGAGAATATCTGGAACATCTGCCCTTGGGTGCAACATAGTGGGATCCAACCAGGTAAATGGAAGGTGGTAGGGCAGCAGATGGCCTCCTATGATGACACCTGCCCGGGAAAACTGACCCCTGAGGATTTTACAGTGTATAAGATAGTGGATGCAGCCCTGCATCCCCAGAAGGTGACTTTGGCACGACCAATCAGCACTCAGGTGGGTAGCTCGTTGGCGGGATCGGATTCAGAGAGCTCAGAGGAAGAGGGAAGGCCACCCCCTCCCCTGTATTCATGGGAGGAACTTAGAAGAAACAATGGGGGAACAAGGGGCCCCCAGGGAGAAGAAAATGCCGCATGCCCCTCCTTACCGAGACAGAAAGGAAAGGGGGAGGGCGATGAATGTGGCACACTTAGAGATTCAGGGCCGGAAGTTTCCGAGCGCGGGAAGGGAGGGGTGCAAACAGTCCTCAGGGGTGGCAGGAAGAGGAGCGTGAGTAGGTGGGACCGGGAGGCTGCTGACGAGGAGGGAGAAGTCCGCGCTGATTGGACAGCTGCCGCGCCCCAGACTTGGCGGCCCAGCCAGGAAACAGAGGCAAAAAATCCCCCGTGTTCCTTGTCCGCCCTTCAGAGATCCCCTCAAGGGCTCCGCCCATCCGGCCTACTTGCCACCAGTGCCTCCATAGCAATAGAGAAAGGGGAGGAGGTGGACTGGGATGACTGGGGCCTCTACCCGGTATTTACGGACCCCCTTACCGGAGCCCGAGACTACCGCCCTGTCCCTTTTAAGATGCTTAAGGAACTTAAGGAGGCCGTGACTAAATACGGCCCAAGCTCCCCTTATGTAAAAAGACTGATGCAAAACCTCTTTGCTACGCACCCTTGGACCCCTGCTGACTTTGACGAAATTGCAGCCGCATGCCTGGATGCCTCCTCATATTTAGCTTTTAAGGCTCAGGCCCGCAGAGAGGCCTCTAAGCTGGCAAAATCCCGGGGTTATACTCCCCTGGATTTAGCCATTGACCTCCTGTGTGGAACTGGAGCCTATACTGACCCTGCTGTTCAGGCCCGGTATGGCCAGTTTGAGCTAGAGACTGTTAAAAAAACACATGTTGCAGCTTGGGATAAGATTGGAGCCATGAAAGGGGGGAGAGCCACACAGGAGTTGGTTGGGCTGAAGCAGAGAGCAGATCAGACACCCCTCTCATTTGTGAACGAGGTTAAAGAGACAGTGACTCGTATAATGGGAGACACCCCGGGATCTGATCTACTTATGAGACAATTGATTAAAGAGGGACTTCGCCCCAAAGGGATCGCAGCCATTAGCAGCCTTCCCCCCGACGCTTCATTAGAAGAAATTGTTGACAAATTGCTGGACATGCCCAGCGAGGATTCAATTCAAGCCTTAGTGACTGCCATGGAGAACCGGGAGGATAGCCTCCTGACCGCCCTTCACGGTATGCAGGTGAGACCCACCTGTTTTGGGTGCGGAAAGCCAGGGCACCTCAAAGCACAGTGCAGGCAACGGCCCCCCTCCACTTCAGTTCCGACCTGTTATTCCTGTGGAAAGCCAGGTCACATAGCCAGGTTCTGCCGATCCAAAGGGAAGTCGGGAAAAGGGAAAGGGAGGGGCCCGGCCGCGCCCCCCCCCCCCCCCCCCGTGCTCGAAGACAGCGGCCCCATTACTGTGACTATCCCCGTGAGGGTTGACTATAGAGAAGGGACACAGCAGAGAGAGATCGGGCCTTGGGAAACCTCGATGATTCCCATCGAGCTAAATATTTTCCCAGCGCTCATCACAGGGGCTGAGAGATGTGTGGACTTAGTCACCCATACCCAGGTCATTTTTGGTCCCGGAAGTCCCACATCCGTAAGGGTCACAAACCCCCACC
Source organism: Macrotis lagotis (assembly GCF_037893015.1). Classification (NCBI taxonomy): domain Eukaryota; kingdom Metazoa; phylum Chordata; class Mammalia; order Peramelemorphia; family Peramelidae; genus Macrotis; species Macrotis lagotis. Next base: position 362,137,490 of record NC_133666.1, on the reverse strand, counting down.
CCTTTCCCACCTTGGTAAAACAGGGCCAAGAGGTGGGAAAGGCGCTGCCCTTGCGGGCCCCTCCCGCTCATGTGAACTGGGTCCACCCGGTCAGCTCTGGGCGACCACTGTTAACCGTCACGGTGGAAAATCAGAAGCTCGAAGGGATAATTGACACTGGAGCCGATTGCTCTGTCATAAATAGGGGACAGTGGAGGCGCGAGTGGCCACTCCTACAGAGCCCTCAAGCAGTGACGGGGGTGGGGGGCAATAGATCTGCCATGAAAGCAGCACACGCCTTACAGTGGTCAGCTTTGGAAGAATCTAGACTCTTCACCCCACTGTGCCTACCCGACCTCCCTTATGCATTATGGGGTAGAGATATCTTGAGCCAGCTTAACCTGACACTTGCCACCCCTGATAGCCTGCGGGGAAATTAATTGGGGCCACTCTAGAGATGAGCTTTTCCCCCAGAATAACATGGATTAATAAGAAACCTATTTGGGTTGAGCAGTGGCCCCTGACAAAAGAAAAGCTCATCGCCCCTCACAGACATAGTAATGACCCTCCTGCGCGAGAACAAAGTGGAACCGTCCCTTAGCCCGTATAACTCCCCCGTCTTTGTCATAAAAAAGAAAGGGGGGAGTTGGAGAATGTTGATTGATCTTCGGGCAGTAAATGCCAACATGGTACCCATGGGGGACCCTCCAACCTGGTCTCCCTATGCCCACTGCAGTCCCGCAAGGGTGGACTATTATAGTGATTGATGTTAAAGACTGCTTCTATAGCATTCCCCTCCACCCGGAGGACAAAGAAAAATTTGCCTTTTCCCTCCCCGCGATCAATTTCCAAGCCCCCAGTAAACGTTATCAGTTCACCGTCCTACCGCAGGGAATGGCCAATAGCCCCACCCTGTGCCAGCTTTACATGGATACTCTGCTACATCCTATCAGAAAAGAATTCCCGAATTGCATGCTCATACATTACATGGATGATATCTTGATTGCAGCACCTTCTGTGACGGGGGCTCGGGCTTGCTTGCAACGCACCACCCATGTTCTCCGCAAGAAGGGGCTTCACATAGCCCCAGAAAAGGTATAGATGGATTTCCCCTATGATTACTTGGGGCATAGGATTTTTCTGGGAAAGATTAGTAGGGCACTTCCTCCGATCAACGTCAAGGGATACACTACTCTTAATGATTTTCAGAGGCTTGTTGGCGCCATACAGTGGCTGCGTCCCGCTATGCCCCTCCCATCCTCCTTAATGCAACCTCTATATGATGTCCTTAAAGGCGACTCCCATCTGTCATCCCCTAGAAGTTGGACCCCCCAGGCAAGACAGGCGCTCTCGGAAATTTTCCGCAGAACCTCTTCCTTCTTGGTTCAATACGACCCGGAGTCGCCTGTCCTCTTCCACACACTGGGGGACAGTTCCCTGGGCTGGGGATGTTTATTCCAGAGACATGGATGCCTTGAATGGCTATACCCCCGGACCACTAAGAGCATCATCCGGGACCGGTGGGAGGCCCTGGCCTTATTTTGCCTTCAGGCCTCAGAGCGATGCCAGCGTCTCTTTGGCCTCTTGCCTGTCCTCAACTTTACCCTCCCAGAGGAGGTGACCCACTTGCTAGTTGATAGATCTATCGCTTGGGCCACTGTCCTGACTACCCCCTCTCAGACCAGACTCACGCCACCTCCCGTGGTTAGAGTGTTCGCTGAACTGCACCTTTCCCGCCCGCGCCCTCTAGTGTCCCCAGAACCAGTGACCGGCCCTAATGTCTTCACTGACGCTACCAGGTTGGGCCGTGCTGTGGTCCATGACCCTGCTAGACCCACCACCTGGATTTTTGATACCCCCTTTGACTCCACTCAGAAGAATGAACTATATGCTATACTTCAGGCTTTCCGTCTCTACAGAGACACCCCTTTTAATCTTATTACTGACAGTATGTATTGTGCCATGCTAATCCCTCGTTTAGAAGATGCCTTCATTTCCTCGACTTCTTCCATTAGCCCACTCCTTATACAGCTGCAATCCTCCCTCCGTGATAGAAACCACCCCCTGTTTGTTCTTCACGTGCGCTCTCACATTTCTTCCACCGGCCCCATATTCCAGGGCAATGCGGAGGCAGATAGGGCTCTCTTGTTAAACCTGTCCACACCTCCCCAGCTGGCACATGGTAAGTATCACTTGTCATCCAGGTCGCTCCGGCGCCTATACAGCATTCCCCGGAAGGAGGCTCGCCAAATTGTGCGCTCCTGCACTTCCTGTGCTCCCTTTAGACAAGCCCTCCCCGCGGAGGGGTCTAACCCACGTGGGGACGGCCCCAATGCTCTTTGGCAGATGGACATTACTCACCTGGGTCGTAAGTACATCCATGTCTCGGTGGACACCTTCTCCTCCTTCACCTTCGCCTCTCTACAGCCAGGAGAAGCGGTTAAACACGTTCTCTCACATCTATATGCCCAGATGGCTGTCTTAGGCGTCCCCTCGGCTATCAAAACCGATAATGGGCCCGCCTACACCTCGAGAGCCTTTGCTTCCTTTTGCAAAGAATTTTCCATTTCCCATTCCACCGGGATCCCTTACAATCCCACTGGCCAAGCTTTGGTAGAAAGAGCAAATCGCACACTCAAAACTACGCTCTTTAAACAGAAAGGGGGAGTTGGCAGGTCACTGACCCATTCAGACCTGTCTCAGGTACTATTTACCATGAATTTCCTACAAGTCAGGGATGACGGCACTACAGCCGCCCAGAGATTTTTCTCCCCAAAAGGACATGCTAAGAAAGAACCAACGCTCCTGCCCTCTCCCACCAAGGCCCTACCAGGCTCTAAAGTCATGTGGAGAGATGAAGAGGGAGGTTGGCATGGTCCTGTAACGGTAAAGAACAGAAGACAGGGCCACCTGTCATTTCATCCCTAGGATAAGATAGAAGAGCCAGAAAGATGGCTCCCTGTTTACAAGATAAGAGACCTTGATTAATGCCCAACCCTACGGGGTGAGAGGAATTTCTTCCCTTTTCAGGCCTTCTGATCGTCGTAGGGATCCTTGGAGGTGCTCCATCTGAAGGAAATCCGACATGGGGAATACTCCGAGTTATTCCCTCTCCCCTTCCGGTAGCACGGAACTCCCCGATCTACCCTCGCCTGCTAGTGACCAATACATCGATGGGGCTCCCTTCTGCATATATGGACCCCGCTGAAGCACTGGTCCAGAACTCCTTCTGCTGGGACCTGAACAACTCCCTATGTTTCGACATCGGGGAAGAAAATCGGTCCTGGAACTTCAACTCCACAGGGCAGAACGATTTTAACTATAGCACTGCCCCGACTGACCCCTGCGTCGGCCTTTTCCCGCAGACGACTGTCAGCCCAGCAGGGACAAAAAAGGGGACCCAGCTCCGAGGCCTTCTGGGTTGGCGACCCCTGGTGAATCAAACTCAACGGGACTTCACGATTCCTCGGTGGGGCCCCTCATGTGTGGCCACAGGGGAAGACATCGAGGATCCCATACCATGGAGGGATTGCCAGATGGTGGGAGGATACCCCCTTGAGGGTGAACAAGGATGCTGATTCTGGGAATCACCCTACTTGTTGTCTGTTTCTGCCGCCTAGCTAGGCGACAGAGGGGCTATATGCTTCTTACTCAGAAAGCCTTCATGGCCATGGAGACGGGGGAGGATCCCCAAGTCTGGCTAGCTGCCATGCATGACATGTGACACCTAGGGGTAAGACGAGGTAAACCTCAAGACGGGCAACCTCTCCTAACCCAGCCACCTAAGACAGGCCCTGAGGGTGTCGGGCGCCTAGGACGGGCAAGGTCCTGGGTTGAAGGAGATGACCTAAGACAGGGTTCCTCGCCCCCGGCTATCAGAGGCCAGTAGAAATGACACCGCTTAAGGCTAACCTCAGCACCGCTTAAGGTCACACCAAGTGATAACCTTGTAAAACAGAAAGGGGGAGATGTTGGGGGCGGGGGGAAGAGGCTTGGCGGTCGCTTAGCGGGGGAAACATCATCACCTTATAAGGGAATGTTACAGAACTCGACCCCTCATTGAGTAAGAGTTCATGGGAGGGAGGACAGAGGGGATAAAAGTGTCTGCTGAGAGGTTGGGGGGAGCGGGATGTGATCACAGAAGAATAAAGACTCATTATCCACCTCAGGCGCTCTGTCTGGTTCTTCCCCCATCAAAGAGTGGGGGCCAGAGGTACCCCGAAGACTCATCACGCGTTGGACTGGTGAGTAAGAGGACGGACTAGCATAAAGAAGCCGGCGTTGTAAATAAAAACCCGGCAGGCAGCATATATTTTTGTAAATATTCATCCATTTCATTTAGATTATCAAATTTATTGGCAGAGAATTGAGCAAAGTAGTTCCCAATTATTACTTTAATTTCTTCCTTGGTGATGAGTTCACATTTTTGATGAATATTCCTAGTAATTTGGTTTTCTTCTTTCTTTCTTTTTTAAATCAAATTAATGAAAGTTGTATCAATTTTATTCTATTAAAAAACTATTGGTTTTATTTATAAGGTAAAATATTTTATTGCTTTCAATTTCATTACTTTGTTATGTTAATTTTAAAAATTTCTAATTTGATAAGTAATTAAGGGCTTTTAATTTGTTCTTTCTCATTTTTTTTAGTTGTAAGCTTAATTCACTGATTTCCCCTTTCTACATTTTATTCATGTAAGAATTTAAAGACATACTATATCCCCAAATAACTGCCTTGACTGTACCATACCTTGTGGTATTTTGTCTCATTTTTGTCGATGCCTATGATGAAAACATTAATTCTATCTATAATTTGTTGTTTGATTCACTCATTCTTTAAAATGAGGTCATTTAGTTTTCATTTAGGTCTGTCTCTCCATGGCCCATTATTTTCTGTGACTTTTATTGTGTTATGGTATCAGAAGGAAGTATTCACTATTTCTGCCTTTCTGCTTTTGATTATGAGGATTCTATGCCCTAATTGATGATCAGTTTTTTTTTTTGTGTAGCAACAATATACTGCAATATATATATATATATATATATATATATATATATATATATGTATATCCCTTCCTTTCTATCCCCATTCACTTTTCTCCAAAGGTCTGTCATGTCTAGGTTTTCTAACACTCTATTTACCTCCTGAACTTCCTTCTAATTTTTATTTTATGGTTAATTGTGTTTTGCTGTCTATGTCTTCCTGTAGTTCTTTCAGCTTCTCTAAGAATTTAGATGCTATACCACTTGGTACATATATATTTAGTATTGAAATTGCTTCATTGTCTATGGTACCTTTTAGGTACCTTATCTCTGTTAATGGGGTATATTTTTGCAGTTGCTGTGTTTGAAATCAGGATTGCTACCCCTGCTTTTTTTCACTTCAGGTAAAGCATAATATATTTTGCTCCAATATTTTATCTTCACTCTGAATGTATCTCTGCTTCAAAGAAATTTCTTGTCAGCAGCATATTGTAGGATTCTGTATTTTATTCTACTCTGATACTCACTTTTGTTTTTTTATTCATCACATTCACATTCAAAGTTATAATCATTAACCCTTTATTGCCCTCCATGCTATCTTCCCTCTCTTCGTATTCCCCCCCCCTTTCCACCTTATCCATATTGCCCAGTAAGTTGCTTCTAAATATCATCTCTTTCAGTGTGTTTCCCCCCTTATATCCAACTCACAACCACTTTCATTCCCCTTTCCCTTTGTGCCTTCTTCCTTCTTTTCCTTCTGTTGAGGGCTCTTCCCCCCGCTTCCCCTTTCTCCTCTTAATACTTGAGAAGAAAGATATGTTTCTTAAATTAATTAAGTGTGTGTGTGTTTGTGTGTGTGTATGTTAATCCTTCTTTGAGCCAAATGTGATGAGAGTAAGATTCAGTCATTTCTCACCTCTTCCCTTCTTCCCCTCTATTGCAATATGTACTTTGTACCTCTTCATGTAACATAATTTCTTGTTTATTTTATGATTTGATTTATCTAGATCTGAGAGCGGGAGGTTAAGTTCTTCCACTAATAGAGTTTTGCTGTCTATGTCTTCCTGTAGTTCTTTTGGCTTCTCCTCTAAGAATTTGGATGCTATCCCATTGGGTGCATATATTTATATATATATATATATATATATATATATATATATATATATATATATATATATATATATATATAGTATTTACATCACTTTATTGTCTATGGTACCATTTAGGAGGATATAGTTTCCTTCCTTACCTCTTTAAATGCTATCTATTTTTGCATCTTCTTTGTCTGAGATAAGGGTTGCTACTCCTGCTTTTTTCAATTCAGCTGAAGCAAAAAAAAATTTTGCTCCAACCTTTTACCTTTACTCTATATGTATCTCTCTGATTCAAATGACTTTCTTGTATGCAGTGTATTGTAGCATTCCGGTTTTTAAGCCACTCTGCTATTTGCTTATATTTTAAAGGAGAGTTCATCCCATTCACATTAAAAGTTATAATTGCTAACTCTTTATTTCCCTCCATGCTATCTTTCCTCTGTTTTTATTTTTCCCCTTTTATATGCCCCCCCCATCCATATTCCCCAGTATTTTGTTTCTGAATATCACTCCCTTCAGTGTGTTTGCCCTCCTATATAAACAGGCATTGTAGTCACTGGTGAGAGGCTAGAGGTATTCCCAATAAGATCAGGGGTGAAACAAGGATGCCCATTATAACCAGTACTATGCAATATTATATTAGAAATGTTATCTTCAGCAATTTCAAAAGAAAAAGAAATTGAAGGAATTAGAATTGGGAAGGAAGAGGCAAAACTCTCACTCTTTTCAGATGACATGGTGATATACCTAGAGAATCCCAAGAAATCATCCAAAAAATCCTGGAAACAATTAGCAATTTTATCAATGTTGCAGGAAATAGCAAAAAGCCCTCATAAATCCTCAACACACACACATACACACACACACACACACACACACACACACACACACACACACACACATATATATATATATATATATATATATATACATAGCATGAAAAAGCTAGAAAGTGAAATCCCATTGAAAGTAATCTCAGACTGTATAAAATACCTGGGAGTTTATTTGCCAAGGAAGATTCAGAAACTTTTTAAAAACAATTATAAAACACTTTTCACACAAATTAAATCAGCTTTAAAAAACTGGGAAACATCAACTGGTCATGGATGGGTAGAGCTAATATAATAAAAATGAAAATTCTACTAAAACTAAACTACCTGTTTAGTGCCCTACCAATCAAAATTCCAAAATATTACTTTAATGAGTTAGAAAAAGTTTTAAGTACATTCATATGTATAAATAAAAAGTCAAGAATTTCCAGGGATTTAATGAAAAAAGTGCAAAAGAAGGTGGCTTAGCCCCACCTGATCTAAAATTATATTATAAAAATTCAGTCATCAAAAGTGCCTGGTATTGGCTAAGAAATAGAGTGGTGGACCAGAGGAACAGATAAGGTTCAATAGCAGGAAACGATTATAGTAATCTGCTGTTTGATAAACACAAACCATCCAGCTATTGGGATAAAAACTCTCTCTTTGATAAAAACTTCTGAGAAAATTGGAAGTTAGTATGGAAGAAACTTAGATTAGAACAACACCTCACACCCTATACCAAGATAAAATCCAAATGTATACAGGATTTAGACATAAAAAACAATACTATAAGCAAACTAGAAAATCAATGACTAGTTTACCTGTCAGATCTATGGAAAGGGAAGCAGTTCATGACTAAGGAGGACAAGGAGAATGTCACTAAAAACAAACTTGATGCTTTTGATTACATTAGATTAAAAAGCTTTTTCACAGACAAAACCACTGTAACCAAAATCAAAACAAATGTACTAAACTGACAAACAATCTTTACAAGTTATATTTCATTTTTAGGGGGTTTTTGGTAAGGCAAATGGGGTTAAGTGGCTTGCCCAAGGCCACAAAGATAGGTAATTATTAAGTGTCTGAGACCAGACTTGAACCCAGGTACTCCTGACTCCAAGGCTGGTGCTATGCCACCTAGTCATCCCTACAAGTTATATTTCTTACAAAGGACTCATTTCTAAAATATACAGAGAACTAAGTCAAATTGTTTTGAAAAAAGCCATTCCCCAGTTGACAAATGATCAAAGAATATGCAAAGACAATTTAGAGATAAGGAGATCAAAGCAATACATAGTCATGTGAAAAATTGCTCTAAATCCTTACTTATTAGATAAATGAAAATTAAAGCTTAACCAGAAAGGTTAATAATCATTGCTGGAATGTTTGTGGGAAATCTGGGACAGGATTACATTGTTGGTGGAGCTGTGAAATCATCCACCCTTTCTGGAGACAAATTTGTAACTACTCCCAAAGGTCAGCAAAAATATGTATACCCTGTGACCCACCGATACCACTACTGGGTCTATACCCTGAAGAGTTGATGAAAAAGTGTAAAAACATCACTTGTACAAAAATATTCATACCAATCCTGTTGGTGGTGGCAAAGAATTGGAAATCAAGTAAATGTCCCTCAATTGTGATTGGCTTATCAAACTTGTTTTATGTATGTCATGCAAAATTATTGTTCTGTTAGAAACTAGAAGGGATGGGAATTCAGGGAAGCCTGGTGGGATTTGCATGAACTGATGCTGAGTGAGATGAGAAGAACCACAAAAAAATCCTTTATATTCTATCAGGAACGTGGGGGTGATGATCAACCTTGATTGACTCCTATATCCATGCCTCCCCTTTCTTTTCCCTTTCCCTTTATTTTTTTTGCTATTATCCCTTTTCCCTTTACTTCCTTCTGTTAGTACCCCTTTTCTGTCCCCTCCCTGGATCCATTCCCCCGTCCACTTTTCCCCTTTTAATACTTGAAAGGTAAGATATTTTTTAAGTTAACTGAGTATTGTGTAAGTTAACTGTAAGCCAAGTAGGATGAGATCAGTTTCAGGTGTTTCTCATCTCCTCCCTACTTCCTCTCTATTACCATAATTCTTTTGTGCCTCTTAATATAATGAGTTTTACCCCATTCAATCCCCTTTCTCCTCCCATCTCATTCCTGTCCCCCCCTTTTCAGGTGTTTTTAAATCATTCTATCTGAGTCATAGCTTATTCTGAGTATCTATCACATCTAGCTAAGTATATTCTATCTAATAGAATTACAGTTCTTGAGAGTTAATAGAGTCTTTCTCCCAAGTAGGGTTTTAGCCAATTTCATGCCCTTGCACAGCAGTCTCATGGATAAGTCATGAGTGTCCATCACTTCTGGCTAGGTATATGCTCTCTGTTAGAGTTACAGTTCTCCAGAGTTATGAGAATCTTTTCCCCATGCTGCAGTATAGTCAGTTTCATCTTATTGGATAGCAGTTTTTTTCTTCTCCCCCCCCTTTTATTTGCCTTTTCATGTGTCTCTTGAACCTCCTCTTTGATGTCTAAATTTTCTATTTATCTCTGGTCTTTTCTTGAGGAATTTTTGTAATTGTTCCATTTTGTTAAATATCCATCTTTTCCCCTGAAAAAGAAGGCTCAGCTTTGCAGGTTAGTGGATTCTTGGCTGCATTCCAAGATCCCTTGCACTTTAGAATATCTCATTCCAGGCCCTTCGATCCCTTAAAGCTGATGCATCCTGGTCTTGAGTAATCCTTACTGTTGCTCCTTAGTATTTAAATTGTTTCTTTCTGACTGTTTGCAGGATTTTCTTTTTTATCTGATAGTTCTGCAATTTGACCACATCGTTTGTTGGTGTTTTCATTTTAGGATCCCTTTTCTGAGGGGACTGATGTATTCTTTCAATAACTACATTGCCTTCTGCTTCCATGATATCAGGACAATTTTCCATTACTAGATACTATTATATTAAGTCCAGGCTATCTTTCTCTTCAATGATTACAGGAAGACATATAATTCTCAGGTTGCCCCTCCTTGATCTATTCTCGATGTCAGTGGCTTTGCTGATGAGGTATTTTCCATTTTCTTCTATTTTTTTTCTATTTTTAGGTTTTGTTTAATACGCTCTTGCTGTCTCATGAAGTCATTAGTTTCCACTGACTCCATTTTCTTATAAGAGGAGTTTTCTTCATTTTCCTTTTGCAACTTCTTTTCCAGTTGGTCAATTCTATTTATGAAAGAGCTTTCCATTTGACCAGTTGAGGTTTTGAGAGAAATATTTTCTTTTTGCATTTTCCCAATTGATGATCTGCAAGAATTATTCTCATTTTGTATTTGTCCATTTGATGATTTGAGAGAACTTCTTTCTTACAAGTATTTTGGTTACAACAGATGCAGCTTACCAAAATAACCAAAAAATGAACCAACTCTTAATGTGGTATACAATATTCTTCACCTGTTATTTCTTTAATTAATTCAGGTTATTTATTTAATTAACTATTAATTTCTTATTTCATACATTTATTTGCGCTTTACTTTGTCCCTTTATTCATTCTGATTCTCCATGTATTTATTTAAAGTCATCTCTATTTGCCTTATTTTATTCATTGTATCATGATTTCTTTAAAATAAATTGTTTTAAAAGGTGGTATGTTTCTGTTCAGGGAGCATAAACATTAATTAAGTGTTGGACACTGTGTTAAGCACTTCACAAGTATTATTCCATTTGGTCCTCACAGTAACTCTGTGAGGAAGGTGTTATCATTATTATAAAACTACAACTTCATCAGTATACAAAATGCAAGAATTTATTGAAGCTACCTACAACTTCAAGTTTTCCTTACTCAGTGCAAAGCTTGTTTGTTTCTTTCTCACATCTTGATAGACCATGCTTCCCCTTCAATAAAGAAATTCTATAATGATAATTTATAGCTTAAAGTTAGAAAATTCAGCAGCAGGTAATTCTCTTCTATATATGATTATCACCCTGGAAGGGGTGTAGGAGGGCAGACTAATCACTGAAGTGGTAATGAAGATAAGCATGTGGAAAATGGCCACTTCCCTTAAAGTTCATAATAAATAATGAGAGCAAACTTAAAGCTAGCATTGCATTAATATGTGATTTTTGTCTACTAGTTTACTAAAGGATCAGAAATAGGATACGTAACAAGTCTGGCCTGAAGGCAAGATATACAGAAGGTTTAGAACAATTTCAAGAAGCAAGTTTTGAACAAAGAAAGGTAATCAAAAATAATCAGAAGAGAAAGGACAGAGGGAATTATGTTTTGCCTGAGGAATGTAGTTTCATGGAGAATTCACCGAGTAAATAAAAGGTAATCACAGAAAAAAAAATGGACAAAAATATTTGGAATAGAACTGTAAGATAAGTTATTATGGGTATTAAAGCTTAGAAAACTCATGCTACTAAGAGAAATAAAAGAAAGAAAATGATACTTTTTTTTTGTTTTTGCTGCTTAGTTTTTTTTTTTTTAAGATATATTGTTGAAAACCAGTATTAAAATCATTGTTATGGGCAGGTAAAACTGGAAGGATGTATAATCAAGAAAGGAAAGAATTGATCATTACCTTTTCCTGTTTCTTTTTTTCTATTATGGAGTATGACCCTTGGATGAGAAAAATAAAGAATAGAAATGTCTAATAGGAATAGTCAATATAAATAAGTAGATATTTAAAAAAAGTTTCCAGATGCAAGTTGCCAGATGAACTATATTCTCAAGTTTTGAAAGACCTTGCTTGAAATATAATTGCTGACCTATTATAGTGATCTCTGAAGAAGAAAAGTTGAAGTTTTCAAAAATGAGTACTAAATATTTTCAGACCAGAGGCTGTGAAATTTTCTTGATTTTCCTGTAAATTTTTTATTTGTATGTTGTGTTCTAAATATCTTAGTGAAGTTAAACATCATTTTATTTAAAGTTATCAAAGTTCAAAAAAATCACACATTCTCTGTATGTAAATACCATTTCCATGGTCTTGTCGGAGTGATTGGGTTAAAAGATCCTTGAGTTTAGAGGAATGAATGTGAGCATGCTTTCATTTATATTTCCTGTGCCCTTGAAAAATCTTTACTGGTATGCATGTTATGGGCTCAGAGTGAAAAAGAGACAATTTAAATTTATTTTTGGTTTTTTTTCCAAAGTGCTCAAAATAAAAAGAACCTATTCCACTCAGCCTGGGAAGTGAGTGGAATAAAGTAAATCAAGAAAAGAGAAAATCTCTAGAAATCTATAAGACTCTCAATGGAAAGCAAATGAGAACACATTTAATGCAAGGGGAGCATTGCATTGATATGATACTATTAGTGACGGCCATAAAGCATTTTTATAAATCAGATGATGGCTATAACAAAAACAAGTCATAACTGTAGGTGAGAGGGACTTAAGTAGAAGGAAAGGTAGAGTTGTGTACAGCTTGCCCTCTATTAAGTTCAATAGAGAGAAAGGTATTTATGAGTCAGTCAAAAACTGTTGGACACATTATTAGCGAATTTTTAGTTGATCAATTAATTATTTGACAACCTCATTGTTGTTGATATTAAATATAACACATAAAGGAGAAAGATAGGAGTGTCTATCTTTCTGTAGCATGATTACATAGATAACTAGAGAGAAAAACAGAGAGATTGATATATAGATATAAATCTATGAATGTGAATATACAGATATCTGTGACAATACATATATATACATACATATATGCATGTGTGTATAAACATGTGTGTATTTCCAGTTTATATTATCCATATCAAATGTTTCATAGAGTAAAGGAACTATTGGTGAACATTTAGGAAAAAGACACAGTTCCATTGTCACATAAGTTGTCTTGAAATCTTCTTCATGCATTAGCTAATGTTCTCACTGGCTGAAATATTTATTACCAACTTGAATGTTTCATTTCTCATTGAGAAGTTAATGTACTATTGAGATATTTAAGTATTGTTTTCCTTTAATTAGGAAATGTTGAATAAATTTGCATGTTTTTGCATTGAATTAATAAATGATAAGTTCTTTATAACTGCTTACTATTTTCCAAGATCTAGCTGGACACTCTTGCTTCCTAAATATTATGAAACATATCAATTAATATACTTTTATTTAACAAGAATTTTATTAATATAAGGAAAAAAGATTAAATATCAAAAGGAGTTCTAGAAAAATTTTCACACCTGTATGAAATGACAAATTTAACCCAAAATAACTGAAATAATTTTCAGAGTGCTGTTAATATAGAAAATATTATGGATATATTAAAGAATGGCATTTTTATAGTATCAGAAATTCTTTTAGGCATTCTATAAAATTATGTTAAGGTTTTGTTGTATTAATTTGTCTGCCCTTATGTTGGTGCAATGATAAGTATAATATGATAAAAATATATTTACTGGCATTACTATTATTCAAAAATGGTTAGAAATTTGAAGAAGTACTGTGGCAATTCAATTATAAGTAATATTGAAGTAAACATTTGAAGTTAATTATACCTGAAAATGTATTCATTCCAAGTATATGTAAATGAGAAAATAATTAGAAATTTGGGATTAATAGTATGTTCTATAGATAAAAAGAGTGCAGTTAAGGTATGACAAGGTGTTTCCAAAATGTACAATGACTAAATATGCTTTATTATTTTGCAATAATATAAATTGTGTAATATGGCTTTAGTATAGATCCTGAATAAAGTTCACCTCTTTTATTTTATTTTGATGGCCATATCTTCTTCTTTTTTTGTTGAAGCAATGTGGTTAAAGGATTTGCCTAAGATCACACAGCTAGGTTAATTATTAAATGTCTGAGGCCATATTTGAACTAAGCTCCCCCTGACTTTAGGACTGGTGCTCTATCCACTGTGTCACCTAGTTTCCCCCAGTGTTCATATTTCTAACAAGCAAGGAATTCTCTGCGTGTTTGTTATAATGATATGTTACCTGGAGACTAGTTCATTACCATAACAGTTAACAATTAGAAAATGTACATTTTTATCTCAGAAACTAAAAATTATATCTGTTTAGGAACACAAGTACATGAATTCTATTGTTTAAGAGACTATTCACTATGTCAACATATGCTGACAGAACTCTGAAATATCCTCAGTGTATAATTCAAGTCCTTGCCCAATTGCCACAAACACCTTTCCTATCTTATCTCCCACCAATCTTCTTTCTACATGTTTCACTTTGGCTGTAATGAATTATGCACTCCTCATAATTCTGCTTATATCATTTTGTTTTCTTAGAAGGTTCTACCCTCAGGCCCTGTGCAAAGAGTTTCTATCCATCTTTTCATGTATTGAAATCTTTCTTATTTATTCTCTTTTTCTTAATTATAAGTAAAAACAATTTTTAATATATTGAGTATCAAACTTTCTCCTTCCCTGCATAGTCCCTCAATGAGAAGGCAAACAATTTGATGCAGATTATGAATCTGTAGATGTGCTTTGCTGTGCAGCAACTCTAGGAGATTTTCTAGGGGCAGAATAGAAGTCTGTATACCATATTTATAGATCTGACCAAGGACTTTAATACTGTTAGTGATGAGTGTTTATGAAAAATTATCACAAAATTTGGTTGCAAAGCGAAGTTCATCAGTATTATCCATCAGTTTCATAAGAACTACTTGACCTTGTTCAGGATAATGGATGATGCTATCATCCTTTTCTATTCACCAGTGGAGGTAAGCAAAGCTTTATTATTTTTCATATTTTTGTCATGATGTTTTCATTCATTCATACCTATTGCATTGTTGGTAAATTCTTTGACTTAAAAATTCTACAAGCCAAGAACAAAGTGGAGAAATCAAGATTTTCTATTTGCAGATTATTGTGCATTCAATGAAACCTCTGAAGGTGATATGCAGCAAAGTATGGATCAATTCTCTGCTGTTTGTGCTAATTTTTGCCTAACATTTATCACCAAGAAAACATAGGTACACCATCTTGCAGCACCACACCATCCATATGCGAAATCATTTATTAAAGAAAAGGGATAAGAAGTGAATAAATTCACTTTTCTTGGCAGTATAGCTTCCAGGTATGTACACATTCATTATGAGTTTGCCAAGCTAGTTTGAGGTTCCAAAGGAAAGTGTTAGGAAAAATAAGTTTGGTGTGACTACCAAATTGAGGGTATATAAAGTCATCATGCTGAACTCACTAGTGAATGCTGGCACTTTGCCAATAAAGTGAGTCATTTATATATAAATTATTTTTAGGAAGACTCTGAGGACAACATGAAAGAATAAGATGTCAGAAACTGAGGTTGTTTCTTAAACTAAACTGTCAGTCTTACAAACTGCCACAGTGAGTATAGCTCAGATGGGCTGACCACATTGTTCAAAAGCAAATGTATGTTTGCTAAAAATAATATTTTATGGAGAAATCACACAGAGCAAGTCCTCACAGGGAGAGTCAGAAAAAGTGATACAAGGAGACACTCAAGGTCTCTCAAGATTTTTGAAATGCAATGTAATCAATCATATTAATAACAAAAACAAAATAATTCATAAGTACCTCAATAGATGCTCAAAAGTTCTTTGACAAAATATAAAATCCATTTCTATTGAAAACACTAGAGAATATAGGAAGTAAGGAGTTTTCCTTAATATCATAAGAAATATCTATCTAAAGTTATCAACAATATTATAGGTAAGGAGGATAGCTAGAAGGATTTCCAATAAGAACTGGAGTGAAACTAGAATGCCCATTATCATGTTACTAGTCAATATTGTAATATAAATGTTATAAAGCTTTACAAGAAAAGAAGAAAAAAATTGAAGGAATTAGAATTGATAATGAGGAAGCAAAACCTTAACTCTTTGCAGATGATACTTAGAGAACCCCAGAAAATCATCTAATAACCACTTGACCCAGCAATACCAATACTAGACCTATATCCTGCAGAAATCATAAAAAATGAGAAAAGTCCTACATGTTCCAAAATATTCATAGAAGCTCTTTTTGTAGTGATAAAGAATTGAAAATCAAGGGGATGTCAAATGATTGAGAAATGACTGAAGAAGTTATGGCATATGAAATTATGGAGTTCTATAAGAAATCAGGAATGAAAAAAAAATCTACAGGAACTAATGCTGAGTGAATGGAACAGAACCAAGAGAACATAGTACACACTGATAACAACATTGTGAGTTGATCAACATTGATAGATAAACTTTGCAGTTACTCTCAATATTTCAGAGAGCTAGGAGAATCCTGAGATACCTGTTATGGACAATGCAATCTATATCCAGAAAGAGAAAAAAATGAAAAAAAATACTAATAAAAGCAATACAAACTAATAAAAAATCTAATAAAATGAAAAAACCCAATAACCTACAACATATGAATGAACACTATGTTCACTTTTAAAAAATTCACTTAAATTTTTCCTTCCTATCCCATGGTTTTCTTTCTTTCCTCTTAATACTAATTACTCATATAAAGACAATGGCTAATATGTAAATATGTTAAGCAAAAATTCACATCTACAATGTCAATCAGACTGTTTGTCCTTGAGGGGAAGAGGGTTAAAAGGGATTGTGTTAGAAATTATGTAACTTAAAAAAATATGCATGCAGATGGATGTTGAAAAACTTTGTTTTTATCAACATCATGGTAGCTGACTTTGATGCCATTAACCCTTGATAAAAAGACAACATTGTTGAAAGCAACAAGCAGATAGCCCTAATTCATGCCATTGGTGAACAGGAATACTCAAGAGCATTATCCAATATCCATAATCCTTGTAAGTATGTTGACAAAAATTGGCATACAATCCATATGAACTTCTCCAGGCAACCAAATTTTGCCAAGATCTTCCAAAAATACTCAACACCAACAATATCAAAGGCCTTTGTCAGGTAGACAAATGATGTGTACAGTCTCTTCTTCCTTTAGAGGGCAGCCTGCTCTGTGGGAGCCTGATTTCCTATAATTGGCTTCCCACTATGACACAAAATGATTATCAGAAGGTGGAAATTGAAGTATGTAGGATAAAGCATTTTGAAAAGAAGGCATTTAATAAGTGTTTGATGGATTATGCTTTGGAAAGAATTGGAGCCAGAGGGCCTGCTTTCAAATTTTAGCTCTCATACTTATATTTTGTGTTACCCTGGGCAAAGAAATCAGAATTCATTAATAAGAGAATATATTCTGGAGAAGGAACAATAGAAGTGGGAACAAGGAATTGATGAAAATGAGGAAGACAAATAGAGGAACAACAAAATTTAACAGAATATTATTGCAAAAGAAAACTATCAGGGAACTTTTGGGGCAGAACCAAGATTATGTGAAGCTAGAATGCTTCTGGAACTTTTCCCTACACAACTTTAAATGAAGTATCTACAGATCTTAAAACTCCAGATTTCACCATAAAAAAGAACAAAAACCAAGTTCTCAACTCAAAATAATGTGGAGCACCTTCTATAAAACTCTGTCTCTCCAGGACTCAAAGGGAAGTGTAGTTCAGCATAGGTAGGGGACTGAGAGATCAGGAAAGTCAACAGAAGGTTCTTAGTCACAGCACAGCCCATATCCTGGTTCAGGTAGATATCAGCCCAGGTACTGATTCAGACAGACAGCAAGCCAGCATAGAGGTTCCCAACTCCAGGAAAAAGACTGAACCCTGGAAATTCTGTGACAACAGACAAGACTGGGTTGGGAACAAATCATGGCTTAGGCAAAGCCTAAAGGAGGAAATAAAACCTCTGCACAGACAACACCTGGAATGAACAGACAACAATTGGGCAAGTAATTGGTCAGGGACTAGATCCTGGCACTAACACAATGAAGTTTGTCATACTCCCTACGTGCTAGGAGTAGCAGAGCTCAGCTATCAAAATAAGCAAAGAAATAAAAGAGTGCCAACCATAGAAAGCTACTATTCAGATGGGATGACAAAAAGTGCTATCTCAGAAGAAGAAAACACTCAAATTAACTACCTGGGAATGCTCAATAGAGTTTATGAATTAGATTAAAATCCATAACATCATGAAAGTACTTAAAAGGGATTTTGAAAAGCAAAGAATAAAGGAAGAAGAAAAATGGGCAAAAAAAAAAGAGAAAGAAATGAGAACTGTGCAGGAGAATTATTTAAAACTGAATGACAATATAAACTCCTTTAAAAATAATATTGAACAATTGAAATGTGAAAAACAATCATTAACTGAAGAAAATAAAACCCACTTCCAGGGTGGAGTCAAGATAGTGACATGAAGCTAAAATGATCCCAGAGCCTTTCCCTACCAAAGATAAATGAAGTCTCTGCTATGACATTTACACTAGAGATCCCACAAAGAAAAAGAGGAAATTCAAAGAAGTTTTCAACTGTAAACATCATGGAGGATCTTCAGTGAAGGTCTGTCTCTTTAGGGGTTTAAAAGGGGAAATAAAGTCCAGGAGGCAGGAAAGCAGAAAGTTAGGAGGAGGCTCTTAGCCACAGTGCACCAGGTCCCAACAGTTTAACAGTAGCAGAGGTCCTGGAAGCTAGAGAAAAAGCCAGCCTGGACTATCCCACACCCAAAGTCAGAAACCTGAAAACACAGGTGCAAAAGACAGTACTGAGTTGGGAACAACGCACTGTTAAGTCAGAACCTGGACATAAAGGAAGAAAAAAAAAACTTCTGCTGCAAAGGTAAGGACTAGACTGCATAGGCAACATCTTGGCCAACAATCCCGGGATCTGACCTCAGCCCAGCCAAAAAACAAAACAAAACAAAACAAAACAAACAAACAAAAAAAAAACAACAAACCTTGTTTCTATACTTCCAGAAGTAAAACAACAAAGATGAAGAAAAATGCTAAAAGAAGGCTCACAATATAAATCTACTAAACAAAGATGAGTACAATGACATGTCTGAGGAAGAAAGCAATAAAAAAAAATTCATGGCAGAATTATCAAAACAGTTTGTAAACTGGACTCAAATAAGAAAGCTCATAGAAAAGCATGAAAAAGAATTTAAAAAACAATAGAGAAAGAAGAAAAATGGAAAAAAAAGAAATGAAAGTCACACTGGAAAATTATGAAAAATTGTTCAATAAAATGAAGTCTGTTACAAATAAAAATGTCAACTAGAAAAGGAAGCACAGAAGCTAATTGAAGAAAATAAAATCCTAAAAATTAGAATTGAACAAACAGAAATCAATGAATCTACAAGACTTCCAGATTCCATCAAACAAAAAAAAAAAGATTGAAAATTTTGAAGAAAATGTAATGTACCTTTTAGGGAAAATGAATGACCTGGAAAATTGTTCAAGGAGAGACAATCCATGAATCAGCAGACTACTAGAAAATCTGGACCAAGAAAAGAGCCTGGAAGACATCATGCAGGAAAGTATAAGGAAAAACTTTCCAAATCTTCTATAACAACATAACAATATAACTATTAACATAATTCACAATGCCCTCCAGAAAGAGGCCCCAGGATAAAAAACTGTAATAGCCAAATTCCAGAACCTTTAAATAAAGCAGAGTAAATTGCAAACAGCAAAAAAGAAAACAATTCAAATACAAAGGAAACACAATCAGACTTACACAGGGCCTATCAGTCTCAACAATGAAGTCTCAGCATAACATGTGGGATAACATATATGGAAGAACAAATGATCTGGGATTACAACCCAGAATGTACTACCCTGCACAATTCGTATATACAGTCAGAGAAAAAGATGCACGTTCAATGAAATAGAGGACTTCCAGAAATTCCAGTCAGAAAGAACAGAATGAAACAGAGAATTAAATTGCCAAATACATGACTGATGAGTTGCATAAAAAATGTAAATGAAAAGAAGAAAAAAAACCAAACCAAAACAACATAAATGTTGGTCAATACCAACATTTAGGGAAACAAATTATATACAATTGTATACAATCCTAAATACAATCAAATTGCATGCAACCCTTAAAAGGGCTTTAATTTTTTAGAATTTCTCTTAGGATAATTAAAGGATAGAATATAATTGAAGAGAAAGAAACTAAAGGATATGAGTATAATTGAATCTTATCTCTCCATTGAAGATGTCCAAGATGACATCACTGATGTCTGAGAAAAAAAGCCCTGAAGAAAAACAAGGGTGTTAATTTACACTTAAGTGTTTCATTGTTTTTTTGACCTACCTTAATTCTACTGTGTTATCAGCATGTCTAAAGATGGCTTCATAAACTGCAAGGTGCTGAGACAGTGTCTCTTCAACTTACATCATTTATAAAGGTTTCAGGTGAGAACTTCAGAGCTCACAGTACTTAGACATCTTTAAGATTCTTTCAGTTATTTAGATCAGGGTTTGACTTTAACCATGCTTCACTTAACAAAGTTTATTTACCCTGGGTGAGAGGGAGGTAAAGTAGGAGAAAGAATAGGCCTTCCTTCAGTTAAGTAATGTTAAGTCTCTTGGTGGGGAGTGGTGGGTAAAGTGGAAGAGAAAATAGGCCTTACTTCACTTAACAAGGGGTTAAATATCCTGTATGGTGTTGGGAGAGGGAGAAAGATGTATTGTCTGAGAGGGATTAGACCTGGGGGGAGGGGCATAAATTGTGTAAGAAATGATATGGCATTGGATGATTCTTTGATTTGTGAGGAGGATTGTGTGGACATGACAGATACTTGAAAGGGAGTAAGGTAAAATATAAATATGATTATATTTTGATGAAATTTGAGTCAATGCTGCTTATGAAGCAATCAAGCAAACCATCTATGATGATACTTTGATAGCAATATGTGTTTATCAAACCATCAAATAATCAAACTGTGATTAATGATATCTGATTAATAGTATTTGAGTAATAAATAACAGCAAGCAAGGAGACACAAAGTTTTATAATCTTAAAGTGAAAGAAAGAGTGAATGCTGAGTAAATTATATTTAATATATTTGACCTGTTGAGGGAATAAGACACATTCCCACTTGGGTTAGAAATCTAAGCAAAGCAACAGGAAAGAGAGCCACTGGGAAAGGCAAAGAAAAGTGAAGAAGGGACTAATAAAAGGGAAGGTGAAAGTATGAGTGAAAATAAGCATTAAGTAAAATATTTAAAAGAGGAATGTAAAAATTTGGTGAGGAGGAATAAGAGAAAAAGAAAAAAAGGAAATATAAATGAAGAAATATAGCATGCAGAGGGAAACAGAGTATTATTAAAAAAAGCTGTAAATGTGAATGGGATGAACTGTCCCATAAAACTGAGATAGCCGAATGGATTACAAACCATAATACTACAATATCTTTTTACAATAAACACATTTAATGCAGAGATATACACACATGGTAAAGTAAAAGAATAGAGCAATATATGTTTCATCTGAAGTAAAACAATCTGGAGTAGTGATCATAATCTCAGATAAAATAAAAGCAAATATCAATGACATTAAAATTAATGAGGCACCTTTGGTTATGAAACTATATCATTACTAAACATATATGCAGCTAGTAGTATAGCATTCAAATTCCTAGAGGAAAAACTGAGGAAATTACACAGAGACATAGACAGCAAAACTTTAATAATGGCAGACCTTGATCTCTCTCCCTCTAAACTAGATAAATCCAACAACAAAATAAAAAAGAAGGAAGTTAAGATGATGAATGAAATCTTAGAAAACTTTCATATGATAGCCATCTGAAGAAAACTTAATGGGGAAAGAAATGAACTTACATTTTCTTGGCAATACATGGCAACTACACTAAAATTGGCCAAAAATGAAGGCACAAAGAGCCTTATAATCAAAAACAGAAATAAAAAAAAATATCTGCTTCTTAGGCCTATGATGCAATAAAAAAATCACATAGAGTAAAGGTCAATGGAAAAATAAACCAAGAACTAATTTGAAATTAAATAGCTTTATCTTAAATAATGGATGAATCAAACAACAATTCAGTGAAATAATCAATAATTAGGTCTAAGAATAGTATAATATTGAGACATCATACCAAAATTTATGGGACACAGTCAAGGAAGTTTTGAGGGGAAACTTTATATTTCTAAATGCCTAGAGGAGGAGAGCAATGAATTGGATATGCAACTAAAAAAAGCTAGAAAAATGACAAATTAAACATCCCCAATTAAATACTAAATTAGAAATTCTGGAAATTCACAGAGAGATTAATAAAACTGAAAGAAAAAAACCACAGATACAAATAAAACTGAGAGTTGGTTTTATGAAAAGGTCAATAAAATAGACAAACCGTTGGCTAATCTGATTTAAAAAATAAAAAAGACAAACAAATTCACAGTATCAGAAATGAAAAGTGTGAACTAACCACCAATGAGGAGGAAATAAAAGAGGTAATTCAGAGCTACTTTGTCAAACTGCATGCCAATAAATTGGATAACTAGAATGAAATGGATGAATATTTTTAAAAATGTAAATTGTCCAGATTAACAGAAGAGGAAATGAATTGCTTAAATAGCCACATTTCAGAAAAATGAAATTGAAGAAACTACCAATAAACTCTCTAAGAACAAATCTCTAGGTCCAGAGAGATTTACAAGTGAATTCTCCCAAACATTTAAGGAACAATGAATTGCTATTCTAAAGAAACTATGTATTTATTTATTTATCTATTATCTATTTATTTATTTTGGAAATTAATTTATTTATTATCAGCCATATGTACCTGAATATTTTCAAGTTACAAAATAACCCTCCACCCTCCATTGCCCCTCCTCTTTCATCAGCAGAGAACAGTAAGGTTACCATTTTATGTACATATTTTGTTAAACATATATAGAAATTAGTAGTTTTTGGCATGAGGAATTAGGAATAAGGGGAAAAGATACATAAGAGATAATTTATATAAAGTGTTTATCAGATTTGGAAGCGTTAGGTTTTTTGTGTATTTTTTTTTTCTTCCTCTTGTTGTGGATATTAAAGTTCATAATCAGTGCAACACAATTTTTCTAGCTCTCTAGGATGGCCAAGAGCTGCTGCTTCCATCAAGGTTGTTCATTCCATAATATTGTTGATGTGTTAATTGTTCTCTTGGCTCTACTCCCTTCATTCAGCATTAGATCCCATAAGTAATTCCATGCTTCTCTAGAGTCCAACCATTTATGGTTTCTTATAGAACGATAATATTCATTAGTATTCATGTACCATAGCTTATTGAGCCATTGGCCAGTTGATGGACAACCTCTCAATTTCCACTTCTTTGCCACAAGAAAAAAGAGCTGCTAGGAATATTTTGGAACATGTAGGACTTTTCTCGTTTTTTATAATTTCTTCTGGATATAGACCTAGAATTTGAATTACTGGGTCAAAGGATACAAACGGTTTTATCTTGGTTAATCTAATGTGTCTAAGACCAAATTTGAACTTGGGTCCTCCTGACTCCAGGGCCAGTGCTCTAGCCACCATGTGAACTAGCTACCCCCCCCCCATTGTTCTGATTCTTAATTAGTTTTAATGACTACCGTTTTACAGTATAGTTTTAGATCTTGTAGAGCTAAGCCAACTTCTTTTACATTTTTTTCCCCAACATTTCCCTTGCTATTCTTACCCTTTTCTCACTCCAGATTAATTAAGTTACTATTTTTTCTAGCTCATTAAAGTAATATTTGGAAGTTCGATTGGTGTGACATTTTTATTATATTAACTTGACCTACCAAAGAGCATTTGACATTTTTTTATTTATTGAGATCTGACTTTATCTGGATGAGGAGTGTTGTATAATTGTGTTCATACACTTTCTTGGTATTTCTTAGGAGGTAAATTCCCAAGCATTTAATATTGTCTACAGTTTTTTTTAAATGGAATTTCTCTTTCTGTCTCTTGCTCTTGGGCTTTGTTGTTCATATATAGAAATGTTGATAATTTATGTGGGTTTATTTTATATCCTGCTACATTGCTGAATTTGTTAATTGTTTCAAGGAGTCTTTTAGATGATTTTCTCAGGTCCTCTAGCCATATATATCATCATATCATCTGCAAAGAGCAAAAGTTTTGCTTTCTCATTCCTAATTCTGATTCTTTCAATTTCTTTTTCTTCTCTTATTGCCACTGCTAGCAATATATATTGGATAGTAATGGTGATAGTAATATATATTGGATAGTAATGGGCATGCTTGTTTCACCTCTGATTTTATTAGAAATGCTCTGAGTTTATTCCTATTAAATATCATATTTGTTGATGGTTTTTAGATAGATTCTATTTATTATTTTAAGGAAAACTTAATTTATTCCTAAACTTTCTTGTTTTTTTTAGAGGAATTTATTTTGTATTTTTATCAAATGCTTTTTCAGCATCTATTTAGAAAATCATATGATTTCTGTTAGTTTTGTTATTGATATTGTTGATTATGTTGAGTGTTTTCCTAATATTGAACCATCCCTGCCTTCCTGGTTATACAGCCAACCTGATCATGGTATATTATCCTGGTAATAACTTGTAGTCTCATTGTTAAAATTTTCTTTATGATTTCTGCCTCAATATTCATTACAGAGATTATTCTATCACTTTCTTTGTCTGTTTTGGTTCATCCTGATTTAGTTATCAGCACCAGGTTGGTGCTATAAAAGGAGTTTGGCAGAAATCCTTCCTCTTACATTTTCAAATAGTTTATATAGAATATGATTTAATTGTTCCTTAAATGTTTGGTAGAATTCACTTGTAAATACATCTGGACATTGATACTTTTTCATAGGGATTGTATTGATGACTTCTTCAATTTTTTTTTTCTGAAATGGGATTATTTTAGTAATTTATTTCCTCTTCTGTTAGTCTGGGTAGTTTGTATTTTTGTAAATATTCTTTCATTTATGTTATTCATTTTATTGGTATGCAGCTTAGCAAAGTAGCTCTGAATTATCTATTTAATTTCCTCCTAGTTAGTGATTAGTTCACTTTTTCATTTTTGATACCAGTAAATTAGTTTTCTTTTCTTTTATTAATCAGATTAACCAAAGATTTGTCTTTTTAATTGTTTTTCATAAAACCAACTCTTATTTTTATTTATGTGATCAATGGTTTTTGTAGTTTCAATTTTATCAATCTCTCCCTTAATTTTCAGAATTCTAATTTGATATTTAATTGAGGATGATTAATTTGTTCTTTTTCTAGCTTTTTTAGTTGTATATCCAGTTCATTGATCTTCTCAGTCTCTATTTTATTCATATAGGCATTTAGAGATATAAACTTTCACTTCTAAACTGCTTTGACTGCATCCCATAAATTTAGACATTATGTCCCATTATTATCATTTTCTTGGATATAATAATTGATTATTTTGATGATGAGTTTTATGATCTACTCATTATTTAAGATAAATTATTAATTTCCAGTTAGTTCTTGATTTATTTTTTCAAGATGCTACATTACATGTAATTTTTATTGCATCGTGGCCTGAGAATCCTGCATTTTTTATTTCTGCCTTTCTGATTTGATTATAAGATTTTTGTGTCCCAGGTCATGGTCAATTTTAGTGTAGGTGTCATGTACTGCTGAGTAAAATGTATAGTCGCGGGGCGGCTAGGTGGATAGAGCACCAGCCCTGGAGTCAGGAGTACAAGGGTTCAAATCCAGCCTCAGACACTTAATAATTACCTAGCTGTGTGCCCTTAGGCAAGCCACTTAACCCCATTGCCTTGGAAAAAAAACTTAAAAAAGAAAAAAAGTTATATTTGCTATTTTTAATATTTTATTTTTATCCAGTTACACACAATAGTAATTTCTATCTATTACTTTTTGTAAGGTTTTGAATTTTGCAATTTTTCTCATAGCCATACTCTCCCTCCCCTCCTCCATCCCCCTCCCTACTGAGGGCAGTCTTATATGCTTTACCTTGTTCCCACGCTTTACATTCTTCGAAATTGAATGTGTTGAGGGAGAAATAAAATCTTTGAGGAGTAAATAAAATATTAGAGATAATAAAATTTTGTTGTACGTAAGACACTTTTTTTAAAAAAGAGGGTAATAGACTTTGGTCTTTGTTTAAACTCCACACTTCTCTCTCTCTCGCTGTATATAGATGGTGTTCTCCATCACATTTACTCTAAAATTGTCCCTGATTATTGGAATGATGGGCTGAATAACTCCATTAAGGTTGATCATGTTGCTGTTAGGGTGTATCCTGGTCTTTTGATACTTCTCATCTCTTTCAGTATCAGTTCATCCAAGTCTTTGCAGACTTCCTTGAAATCCCATCCTGCTTGGATTCTAATGGAACAATATTGTTCCAAAACAAAAATATACCACAGTGTGTTCAGGCATTCCCAATTGATGGACATTCACTTGATTTCCAGTTCTTTGCTACCACAAACAGGGCGTCTATGAATATTTTTGTACAAGTAATATTTTTACTCTTTTTCATGTTCTCTTAAGGTTATAGAGCCACTAGTGGTATTGCTAGATCAAAGGGTATGTACATTTTTAATGCCCTTTGGGAATAATTCCAGATTACTCTCCAGAAATATTGGATGAGTTCACAGCTCCAACAACAAGGAATTAATGTCCCATGTTTTCCACATCCCTTAGAATATTGATCATTGTCCTTTCTGGTAATATTGGATAATCTGAGAGGTATGAAGTAGTAACTCAGAAATGCTTTAATTTGCATTCCTGTAATCAGTAATGAAATAGAGCAATTTTTCATATGACTATGGAAAGCATTGATTTTTGAATCTCTAAATTGCCTTTGTTTAACCTTTGACTTTTTGTCAATTGGGAAATGGCTGTTATTTTAAAAAACTTGACTCAATAGGAAATGAGTACTTTTTCAGAAATACTAGTTGTAAATTTTTTTTCCTAATTTACTCCATTTCTTTTGATTTTCATTTCAGTGGTTTTGGAAAGCAAAACCTTTTTAAATGAATGTAATCAAAATTATCCAGTTTGTTTTTAATGATGTTCTCCATCTCTTCCTTGGTTATAAACTTCTTCCCTTTCCATAGATCTGGTAGGTAAACTATTCCTTGATCTTCTAATTTGCTTATGATATTGACTTTTATGTCTAAATCCTGTACCCATTGTGATCTTGTCTTATTGCAGAGTGTGAGATATTGGTCTAATCCAAATTTCTACCATACTTCTAATTTGCCCAACAGTTTTTATGGAAGAAAGAGATCCTCTCCCAGAAGCTGGAATCTTTGTCTCAAACAGCAGATTATCATAATCATTTCCCTGCTGTCTCTTTTGTACCTAATCTATTCCACTGACCCAATACTCTGTCTTAGCCAGTACTATACAGTTTTGATGACTAATGCTTTACAATATAATTTTAGATCAGGTAAGATGAAGCCACCTTCTTCTATACATATTTTTTTAGATTTTTGCAAGGTAATGGGGTTAAGTGGCTTGCCCAAGTCCAGATAGCTAGGTAATTATCAAGTGTCTGAGGTCAGATTTGAACTCAGATACTTCTGACTCCAGGGTCAGTGATCTATCCATTGCACCACCTAGCCACCCACTTTTGCACTTTTTCATCAAATCCCTGGATATTCTTGATGTTTTGTTTAATTATATGAATTTTGTTATAGTTTTTTAGCTCATTAAAGTAATTGTTTTTAAAGTTTGATTGTTAAGGCACTAAATATGTAGTTTAATTTAGGTGGAATTGTCATTTTTCTTATATTAGCTTGACTTATCCATAGGCAGTTGATATTTGCCCAGTTATTTATCCGTGTGAAAAAGTGTTTTATAAGTGTTTTCATAAAATTACAGACTCTGCCTTGGCAGGTAGACTAGCAAATATTTTATATTGTATGAAGTTACATTAGGTGGAATTTATCCTTCTAGCTCTTGCTGCTGTAACTTGGTAGTAATATATAGAAATGCTGAGGATTTATGTGGGTTTATTTTATATTTTATGACTTTGCTAAAGTTGCTTATGGTTTCTAGTAATTTTTTAGAATTTTTTTAGGATTCTCCAGGTAAACTATCATGTCATCTGCAAAGAGTGAGAGTTTTGCTTCTTCCTTCCCAATTCTGATTCCTTCAATTTTTTTTTCTTCTCTTACTGTTGAAGTTAATATTTCTAATACAATATTGAATATTTGTGGTGATAAGGGGCATCCTTATTTTATCCCTGACCTTATTGGTAATGCCTGTAGCTTATCCCTATTGCATATAATGCCTGTTGATGGTTTTTAGATAGATACTGCTTATTATTCTAAGGAACAATACATTTCTTCCTATGCTCTCGAGTGTTTTGAATGGGAATGGGTATTGTATTTTGTCAAAAGCTTTTTCAAAAGCTATTGATATAATCATATGATTTCTGATAGTCTATTGTTTATATAATTAATTATACTAACAGTTTCCCTAATATTGAAGCAATCTTGCATTCCTGGGATAAACCCTACTTGATCGTTATGTATTATCCTAGGGATATCTTTTTGTAATTGTTTTGGTAAGATTCTATTTAAGATTTTTGTATTTTTATTCCCACATTTTCAGGATACTTTATTTCATCAACTAGCCACATGAGTTAATGACTTTAACACTCAGGACCCAAATTACTTCAACTATAAAATGGAAATAAATTAATAATAATATGATACTATCTTAACTACCAGAAGGCAAGGCCTGGGAAAGATGATCTCCAGAGGCCCTTATTAAAAGCAAATTATTTATTTATTTATTCTTATTTTGTAGAAATATTTTTTTTACTAAAATAGTAGTAGTAATTTTTTTACTAAAATTTACATTAATAAAATGTTCTTGTATAAGAGTAAACATAATACCCCCTTCCACCCAAAAACATAGACCCACATGAGTGATAATGTAAAGTCAAGGGAAAAAATTAAAATTAAAAAAATAATAATAATAGGTGTGGCCAGGTTGCACAATGGCTGGAGCACCAGCCTGCAGCCAGGAGTACCAGAGCCAGGAACACCCGGTTCAAATCCAGTGTCAGACACCCAACAATCACCCAACTGTGCAGCCTCAGGCAAGTCACCCATCCCCATTTGCCTCGCACCCCCCCAAATAATGATAATTAAAAAAATGTACTTCACTCTGTGTTCCAACACATCCAGCTCTGTCACATTATTTAAGATTTTTGTATCCATATTCTTTAGGGAAATTGGTCTATAATATTCTTTTTCCATTTTGACTCCTCCTAGTTTAGTTATCAACACCTTAATGTTATCATAGAAAGAGTTAGACTTCTATCTTCAACTATTTTTTCAGAGTTTATATATAATTGCAATTAATTTTTCCTTAAATACTTGATAGAATTCACTTGTGACCCTGGAAAATTTTTCTTTGGGAGCTCAATGAGAATTTTTTGAATTTCTTTTTCCAATATAGCTTTATTTAAGTATTTAACTTCCTCTTTATTTAACCTGGGCAACTCATATTTTTACAAGTTTTATATGTATATATATATATATATATATATATATATATATATATATATTCATCCATTTGACTTGGATTATCAAATTTATTGGTATAATGTTGGGCAAAATAATTTCAAATTACTATTATAAATTGCCTTCTTCTTGATGTCACCATCAGTTCACATTTATCTTTTTATGATCCTAGTTATTTGGTTTTCTCATTTCTTTTTTTAATTAGATTAACCAAAGGTTTATCAATGTTATTGTGTTTTTTTTTTTTCAAAAAACTCTTGGTTTTATTTATTAGTTCAATAATTTTCTTGCTTTCAATTTTATTTATTTCTCATTTGAAGTTCTCATTAAATTCTTTCATCTTAAATAATTTTTAGTTACATGCTTAGTTCATTAATTTCTTTTTATATTTTATTCCTGTAAGCAGTCAAAGATATATTTCCTAATAAATGCCATGGATGTATCCCATAAATTTTCATATGTTGTCTCATTACTGTCATTATTTAAGATGAAATCATGAATTCTATCTTTAATTTGGTATTTGATCCACACAATCTTTAAAATGAGGTTATTTAGTTTTCAATTAATTTTAGGAATGTCTCTCCATGGCACATTGTTGTACATGATTTTTATTGCATTACAATCTGAAAAGGATTTAATCTCTATTTCTGCCTTTTTTGCATTTGATTATAAGGTTTATATGCACTAGTATGTTGTCAATATTTTGGTGCCATGTACTACATGAAAAAAAAAGTATATTTGGGGCTGCTAGATGGTGCAGTAGATAGAGCACCAGCCCTGCAGTCAGGATTACCTGAGTTCAAATATGACCTCAGACACTTAATAATTACCTAGCTATGTAGCCTTGGGAAAGCCACTTAACCACATTTGCCTTGCAAAAAAATCCCTAAAAAAACAGTATATTCCTTTCTATATCCCATTCAATTGTCTCCAAAGGTCTATCATGTCTAGGTTTTCTGACATTTTGTTTACCTCCTTAAACTTCCTTCTTGTTTGTTTTATGGTTAGAGTCATCTAATTCTGAGAGTAGGATATTGAGTCGTCCCCAGCAGCAAAGTTTTGCTGCCTATCTTCCTGTAAACCATTCAGGTTCTCCTCTAAGAATATGGATGCTTTATTACTTGGTGCATAATATTTAGTACTGAAATTGCTTCATTGTCTATGGTATCTTTTAGGAAGTTTTTAGTTTCCTTCCTAATCGCTTTTAATGAGATCTATTTTAGCAACAGTTTTGTCTGAGAAAAGGATTGCTACATGTTCCTTTTTTCACTTTGCCTGAAACAAAATATATTCTACTCAAACCTTTTACCTTCACTCTACATGTATCTCTCTGCATCAAATGAATATCTTGTAGGCATTGTTTTGTAGAATTCTGATGTTTTCAATCCACTCTGCTATTCACTTATCATTTATGGGAGAGTTTATTCCAACTGCCTTCAAAGTTATAATTACTAACTCCTTATTGCCCTCCATTTTATCTTCCTTGTTTGTATTTTACCTTTTTTAAAACTTTAGCTATATTTCCCCATGTTTTACTCCTGTATACCATACCCTTCAGTGTGCTTGTTCCCTTATATACACCCTTCTCCCTTATTTTTCCCATTTCCCATCGCCCCTTCTTACTTCCCTTCCTTCTATTCCTCCTTCTCCTCCTTTTCCCTTTTAATATTTGAAAGATAGCATAAATTTCTTAACTTAACTGTGTGTATATTAATCCATCTATGAGCCAAATCTGATTAGAGTATAAGTTAGGCAATTCTTACCTCCATTCTTCCCCTCTATTGCAATAGGTACTTTGTACCTCTTTATATAATGTGATTTACCCCCATTCAATCTCCTCCACCATCTTTTCTTTTTACTGTCCCACTTTTTAAGGAGATACAGTTTTTAAATCATTTTAACAGAGTCACATACAAGTCCTGAGTGTCTGTTACTTCTGGTGAAGTACAATTCACAAGAGTTATGAGAATCTTTCTCCCAGGTGGGGATATAGCCAGTTTCATCTTATTGGATAGCAGTTTGTTTTCCTTTTTCCTTTGTTCCCTTTTTATGTGTCTTGGAAGTCCCCTATTTCATTAAATAGCCATTTTTTCCCCTGGAAGAGAAGGCTCCCTTGCAGGATCATGAATTCTTGGCTGATTTCCAAGCTCCATTCCTCTACTGAATATCATATACTAGGCCCTCCAGTCCCTTAATGTTGATGCAGCCATGTCCTCTGTATTCCTTACTGAGGCTCCTTAATATTTAAATTCTTTATTTCTGAATACTTGAAGGATTTTCTCTTTTATCTGATGGTTCTGGAATTTGGTCACAATATTCCTTGGAGTTTTAATTTGGGGATCACTTTCAGGAGGGGATCAATGTATTTTTTAAGTAACTATTTTGCCCTCTGGTCCCATGACATCAGGGCATTTTTCCTTCAAAAGATACTAAAATATTTAGCCCAGGCTTTTTTTATCCTCAATTTGTTCAGGAAGTCCAGTGATTGTTAAGTTGTCTCTATTGGATCTATTCTTTAGGTCAGTAGTTTTGTTGATGAGGTATTTTATATTTCTTCTATTTAAAAAAATTTTTTTTGGTTTTGTTTAACAGATTCTTTTATCTCATGAGGACATTGGTTTCCACAGATTCCATTCTTTTCTTTAAAGAAGAATATTCTTCATTTACCATTTTCTTTTGCAAATCATCCTTTTCCCATTAGTCACTTAGGTTTTTGAAAGAGTTTTCCATTTGCTCAACTGTGCTTTTGAGAGAATTATTTTCCTTTTGCACTTGTCCATTTGTATTTTCCAAGGATTTGCTGCTCTCTTGTTGTGATTCATTAAATTTCTCTTGGGTTTCTTTCCCCAATTTTTCCAACTGATTTTTAAACTCTTTCCTGATCTCCTCTAAGAAGACTTTCTGTGCTGGAGACAAATTCATGTTTTCCTCAGAAATTATAGCACTCACAGAATTAGGGTCTTTGTCATAAAGGTATCTTTCAATGGACCCCCCCCTTCTTCTGGTCTTTGTTCATTTTCCTAACTTCTAGTTTTAGGAAAAGGCTTGGTTCACAGACTTTAGTTCTGAAAACCCTAGAGACTTTACTCACTGTGATTAGTAGCTCCCAGTGGTAGGCCAGTAGAGAGTATTAGATGTTTTCTCTGGAACTTAATTTGTGACCTCTGTGAACTTGATTTTTTTACCTACTCCCTGGACCTGGGAGAGCTGGGGGGCTCTGCAGGGTCTTGATTTTCCTAGCACAATGTGGGCTGGGCCCTTGGGCTAGTTCATTAAACTCATTATTCATTCAGTACTGAGAGAGAGAGAGAGAGAGATCTACTGTCCACATCTGAACCTGGATACTTGAGGGATCTGTTACTGTGTTTGTTCTAGGAAGGGTCCCTTTCTTGCACAGGGATGGTAGGGGAGTCACTATAATTTTTATGAAGTGTTCATTAGATTCGGAAGGGTTTTTTTGTTTGTTTTTCTTCTTTTGGACTGGGATAATATTGCCAATAGCCAGTTTAAAATGTTTGTCCTAGCTCTGAACTGATGAGAGGAGCTGCTTCTGTTAAGGTAGACTATCCTGCAATGCTTTTGGTAATGTGTACATTTTTCTCTTGGTTCTGTTCACTTCACTCAGCCTCAGCTCCTGTAAGTCATTCCTTCCTTCTCTAGAGTCTGACCATTTATGTTTTCTTGTCGAACAATAATATTCTCCAATATTTATGTACCATACATAATTTAGTCATTCACCCATTGATGGGCATCACCTCAATTTCCAGTTCTTTTCCACTACAAAACTGTTATGAATATTTTGGAAAACAAGGGACTTCTCCCATTTTTATCATTTTGTGTTGACATAGGCCAAGACTTGAAATTGCTAGGTAAAAGGGAATGAGGATTTTTATTGCTCACTGAGCGTATTTCCATATTGGTCTCCATAATTGTTGTCCTTGAGAAAATGCACAAAAACCTCCTGAAAAAGGTGCCAAAATAAAAAGCCCTTGCAATATAGTAGTCAAATTACAGAATTCTCCTCTAAAGGAGAAAATACTGCAAGCAGCCAAAAGAGATTAATTTAGATACCAAGGATGCAAACACAAAATTACCCAGAACTTATTACCTTAATCTATAAAGGATTGGAGTACTTGGAATATGATATTCCAGAGGGCAAAGGCCCTTGTATTACAACCAAGAATTAACTACCCTGAAAATTCAGCATATTCTGTCAGGGCAAAAGGTGAATTTTCAATGAAATAGAGGGCTTCCAAAATTTTCTGAAACACAAAGCTATCATGAAATTTTTACTGACTTGGGACTTGGAGAGGATTTCAGAAAAAAAGGGTTTTAACAATAGTACTGAGATGAGGAGGAAAAAAGGAGCAAGAGCAGGAGAAGGAGGAGGAGGAGGAGGAGGAGGAGAAGGAGAATGAGAAGAGACGCAGGTAATTTAATGTTTTTTTTTTTTCAAATAAACAGCAAAGAAAAGAAAGAAGTTCAGAAGGAAATAAATCATTAAGTCAACTTCTGGCCAAAATACAACTCTTTTTATGTCTCCTGGCTTTCCCTCAGAAGCAACATGTATCAAACCTCTCAATGTATTTTTGAATTGATAGAAAGAACAGAGAGTAGAGCCCAGTGGCAGGGTAAGGCAGGATATTTATCTGAGAACCACAGTGGAAAACTAGGTGATATGCATGGGCGAGCTCCAGCTCATGTGTGGGCCAGCTCTACTGTATTCTGGAGTGTTTCCATAGGAACACCCTGAATTCCTATGGGAGGACCCATTTTTCTCCATTAGAAACACAGAAAAAGCTTCAGGTGTTAGCACCTTGTCCCAAGGCCTGGATGTGGAAAGCAGGACTTACTCAGGTTTGATTATCTTGAGGGAGGCTCTGGAATTTCTGGTCCTAAAAGTCTAGCCCAGGGAATAGGTGTGAAATGACAGCCCAAATCCGGCCCCAGGTCAAGGAAGTTGCTTTCCTTACAGTTTGACCCACTGAATAACCACTGGAGTTCCTAACCCCAGTTTGCAAGGCCTTTATGGATCTCAACACCATTGGTATGTGAACCAGCCCCTCCTCCAATCCAATACACCAGGGGAAACCAACATCCCAAAACAAACAAAGTTCAGCACGAATCAGGGTCTATAGGATGTGACCTTTGAGATAAGGATTCTACTTTAGAAAAGGAGTAGAGAAGAGGTGCTATTATAAAGGTTCAGAGGAGAATATGAGTTGATCTCCAACCCAGAAAGACTTTTTAGAAGAGATTAAGAGTCTAAAAACTCAAGTGGAAAAACTGGAAAAAAACACAAGAGAAAATTAACATCTTAAAAACAGAAAAAAATGATGGAAGAAAACAAATCCTTTAAAAAATAGAATTGCACAAATGGAAAAATAATGTAATTCCTTCAAACACACAATTGGACTTATGAAAAAGGATTAGAACCCTTTCAAAAATAGATCTGACCAAATGGAAAAGGAGATGCAAAAGATAAATGATGAAAATTCTTTCCTGGAAAAACATGGAATCTGTGGAAACAAATGAGATACCAAAAATCTCTTAAACAAAATAAGAAAATGAAAAAGTAGAAAAAATGTAAGACACTTCTTTGGTTAACAATTCACCTAGAAAAAGGAGAAAATTTTAGTATCAAAGGACTATTTGAAAACTTAATTTAAATAAAATGCCTGGACTCCAGACTTCAGGATATAGATAAGGAGATATCCTAATAATATGAATAAAAAGGGCAAATTAGTTCTTAAAAGACTGCTTCAATTACAGCCTCATAGGGATTCCCAAATGAAAACAGCAAAGAATATCGTGGCCAATCTCCAGAGTTATCAGAAAATGGAGAAAATTCGGCAAGAGTCTAGAAAGAAGCAATTCAAATACCAACAATCCACAATCAGGATTATACAGGACCTGGCTACATCAACAATAAAGAACCGATGCACCTGCAATATGATATTTTGAAGGATATGGGATCTCAGATTACATTATCCAGCAAAATTGAGCCTTCTCTTTCAGGGGAAAAGATGAACATTTAATGAAATAAGAGACTTTCAATATTTTCTGATGAAAATACCAGAAAATTTGATTTTCAAACAGGAGACTCAAGAGAGAGAGAAAGAGAGAGAGAGAGAGAGAGAGATGAAAAAAAAAACTGTTATCCAATTAGTTACATCTTCATCTGGGAGGAAGATTCTCATAAATCTGGAAAGGTGGTACTCTGTTAGAGAGAATATATTTAGATTGAACAAATGTGCATTCATAGCATTCCATGGCTTTAAGGAATTTAAAAAAAAATCATTTAGGGGGTAGCTAGGTTGCCCAATGGTTAGAGCACTGGCCCTGGAGTCAGGAGTACCAGAATTCAAATCTGGCCTCAGACACTTAATAGTTACCTAACTGTGTGGTTTAGGGAAAGCCACTTAACCCCATTTGCCTTGCAAAAACCTAAAACAATTCATTTAAAAGAGTGTTAAGTGGGGGTGGCTAAGTGGCACAGTGAACAGAGCACCAGTCTTGGAATACCTGGGTTCAAATCTGACCTCAGACACTTAATAATTACATAGCTATGTGGCCTTGGGCAAGCCACTTAACCCCATTGCCTTGGAAAATCTAAAAAATAAATAAATAAAAAATAAATAAGATAAAGGAAAGAGTGGTAAGTAAGGAGTAAGGAGACAGGAGGAAGGTAAGTCAAATGGGGCAAATTACATTTCATAAATTAGTGCAAAAGACCTATAGCAGTAGAGTGGAAGAAAGAAGGTGGTAAAAACACATGAATCTTATTCTCATTATATTTGATTCAAAGAGAAGTTAATACACACTCAGTTGAATTTAGAAATTTAGCCTACTTCCAAGTTTTAGGAGGGGAAAGGAGAAGGAAGGAGGCACTGATAGAAGGGAAGGAAGGATGCATGGGGAAAGAAAAAGCAGAAAGAAAGGGAGGGGTGATAGTAGAGGGTAAACATATTGAGGGGATGCAGGATTCAAAAGCAAAATAAAGGGGAGGAGATTTAAATATAAAGCAGGGAAAAATTCAAATGGAGGGAGGATAGCATAGAGGGCAGTAAGAGTCAGTAATGATAACATCTAAGAGGTACTCTCCCAAAAATTGAAGCAGATAACAGAATGGATTAAAAAACAGAATACCACAATATACTACCTACAAGAAACACATTTGAAACTGAAAGACAAACTCATAGTAACAGTAAAAAGCTGGACAGAATATATTATGCTGAAGTAATTTCAATAATAAACATGTATGTACAAAGTGGTATAATATCCACATCCTTAGAGGAGAAGCTAAATGAGTTAGAGGAAGTCACTGAGAGCAAAACAATGAAATATTTTCATTTTTTTCCTACTCTTACTTTTTTAGAATTTTTTTTAACATTTTGTTTCTCATAAACTTCAAACTCCTCTTAGAATTAGGTAAAACTAAACATAAAATAAGAAAGAATTAAGGAGGGATATAGAATATGAGAAAAAATAATAATAGACCTCTGGAAAAAAATGTTTAGGGAAGGAAAGAAATATACCATTTTTTTCCTGTGGCGCAAGACATCTACATAAAATTGACCACAAGAGCATAAAAATCTCATAAACAAATGCAGAAAGACAGAAATATTGAATGCATTCTTTTCAGAACATGATGCAATAAAAATCACATGCAGAAAAAGGGCCATGGAGAGATAGACTTAAAACTAATTAGAAGCAAAACAACATTATTTTAGAGAATGAGTGACTCAAACAAGAAATAATAGAAAGAAGTAATGATTTGATCCAAAACAATGACAGTAATGAGACATCTCAAACTAATAGGGGTTGTATAAGATCTCTAAATGCTTATATGTATACCATAAAGAGCAGATCAATGAACTCAGCATATAATCAAAAAGTAAGAGGAAAGAACAAATTAAAAATCTGCAATTAATTACCCAAGTAGAAATTCTGAAAATTACTAAAATTAAAAAAAAAACTATTGAACTAATACAGAGATGGTTTTATGAAACAAAAAATAAAATAGATAAACCTTTGGTTAATTTGATTAGATAAAAAAGAAAACCAAATTACTAATATCAAAAAATTTTAAAAAAAGATAATTCACAAACAATGACAAGGAGATTAAAGGAAAAATTAAGAACTATTTTGCCAAACGCTATGACAACAAATTTCTTAATTTAAGTGAAATGATTTAATAATTACAAAAATATAAATTACCCAGGTTAAAGGAAGAGGGAATTAAATACTTCAATAACTCTATCCCAGAGAAAAAAATTCAAAAAATCATCAATGAACTCACTAAGAAAAAAAATCTACAGTGCCCAATGGATTCACAAGTGAATTCTACCAAACATTCAAGGAACAGTTGGTTCCAATTCTATAAAAACTATTTTAAAAAGTAGGTGAAGAAAATGTGTCAAATTTCTTT
Source organism: Macrotis lagotis (assembly GCF_037893015.1). Taxonomy (NCBI): domain Eukaryota; kingdom Metazoa; phylum Chordata; class Mammalia; order Peramelemorphia; family Peramelidae; genus Macrotis; species Macrotis lagotis. Next base: position 362,099,889 of record NC_133666.1, on the reverse strand, counting down.
TATGACACCAATATGGTGCTGATAACTAAACCAGAAAGAGTCAACACAAAAATCAAAATTATAGACCAATTTTTCTAATGTATATGATTGCAAAAATTTTAAATAAATTATTAGCAAAGCTATTACACCAAATTATCCCTAGGATAACAGATGATCATGAAGCAGGATATTTAACAGGAATGCAGGGTTGACTCAGTATTAGGAAAACTATCAGCATAATTGACATATCAATTTATGACCTCAATAGATGCTGAAAAATTTTTGTATATTTGTATATTTTCTGTATATTTGACAATGTACAGCATCCATTCCTACTAGAACCACTAGAGAGTATAGGAATAAATGAAGTATTCCTTAAAATGATAAATACTACCTATCTGAAACCATCAGTAAGTATTATATGCAATGGGATAGGCTAGAAACATTGACAATGAGATCAGGGGTGGGAAAAGGATGATTGTTATCACCACTATTATTCAATATTGTATTAGAAATGTTAGCTTTAGCAATAAGAGAAGAAAAAAGACATTGAAGGAAACAGAATCAGTAATGAAGAAACAAAATTTTCACTTTTTGCAGATGATATGATGGTATACCCAGAGAATCCTAGAAAATCATCTAAAAAAACCTACTGGAAACAATTAGCAAAAAAAAGCCTAGTAAAGTCTATGGATATAAAATAAATCCACATAAATCCTAAGCATTTCTATATATTACTAACAAGAAATAGCAGCAAGAGATAGAGAAATCCTATTTAAAATATTGTCAGAAAACATAAAATAGTTGGGAGTCTACAACCAATGCAGACTTTAGAAACTTTATCAAAACAGCTAGAAAACACTTTTTCACTCACATGAAATCAAATCTAAGAAACTGTACAAACATCAATTGCTCATGGATAGGCTGAGCCAATATAATAAAACTGATAATTCTGCTTAAGTTAAATTATTTAGTGCCATATGAATTAAACTTCCAAAAAATTACATTAGTGAGCAAGAAAAAATAGCAACTAAATTCATATGTATTAATAAAAGGTCAGGAATATTAATGGAATAAATAAAAAAATGGAAAGGAAGGTGGCATAGCCATACCAGATCTCAAATTATTTTATAAAACATCAGGTATCAAAACTGTTTGGTACTGGCTAAGAAATAGAGTGGTGAACCACTGGAATAGATTAGGTGTCAAAGAGAGAGCAGTAAATGACTATAGTAATTGACCATTTGATAAACTCCAAGATTCCAGCTTCTAGGATAAGAACTCACTCTGATAAAAAGTGCTGGGCAAACTGGAAGAAAATATGGCAGAACTAGGAATAGAACAACATCTCACACCCTATACCAAGATAAAATCAAAAAGCATGCAGGATTTAAACATAAAAGGAAATATTATAAGCTAATTAGGAGAATAAGTAATGGTTTAATTGTCAAATCTATGAAAAGAGGATCAGTTTATGGCCAAAGAAGAGATGGAGCACATTATTAATATCAAACTGAAAAATTTTAATTTCATTAAATTAAAAAAAGGTTTTTCCCAAAAGAAACTATTGAAAGCTTGATTAAAAGAAATGTAGCAAATTGGGAAACAATTTTTACAACTAGTGTTTCTGAGAAAGGACTCATTTCTAAAATACTTTGATAACTGAGTCAAATTTATAAAAAAAAAATTCATTGCCCAATTTAAATATGATCAATGGTATGAAAAGACAATTCTCAAATCAAGAAATCAAAGCTATCTATAGTCATATGAAAATTGCTCTAAATCATTATTTATTAGAGAAATGCAAAATAAAGTCTCTCTAAGGTACCACCTTACACCTCTCAGATTGAACAAAATGATTAGAAAGAAAATAAGGGAAAAAATCGGCCTAACCTTTGGTACAGCAATAGCCCTACTGGGTGTGTATACTGAAGAGATCATAAAAAGGGTAATAATCACAAAATATTCATAGCAACCCTTTTTGTATTGACAAATAATTTGAAATTGTGGGTATCTCCATCAATTGTGTGAACAAATTGTGGTATATAAATATGACGAGCAAATTGAGGTATAGAAATGTGATGAAACACTATTGTTCTATGGAAGTCATGAAGGATGGAAGTTCAGGAAAGCCTGGCAAGATTTGTATGACCTGAAGGTGATTGAAATGAGCAGAACCAGAAGAACATTATACAAACTAGCAACATGTGGTAATGATCAATTATGATGGATTTGTTCATTTTGGCAGTACAATAATCAAAAACAATTTTGAGGGACTTGTGATGGAAAATACTATTTTTATTCAGACAATATTGAGGAGCTTAAAATGATTACCAAAACATTATCTATAATTTTTAAAAGTTATCTTAAGTATTATCTCATTTTGTTATCTCAAGTGTTTTTTTTTCTTTTCTTTTGGATTTCATATTTCTCTTATGACACCCTCAAAACCAATCTATGTTTAGTACAATTGCAATTGTAAAGTTTATATCAGATTGTTTCCTGTCATATGGAGGGGGGTAGGGAAGGAACAGAGGAAGGAAAAATTGTAAAATACAAAAATCTTGCATAAGTGATTGGTAAAAACTAAAATTGCATGTAGTTGGAAAAGGAAATCAAATATTTCTATTAAAAATGTAGCATGGGGGAACAGAGCCAAGATGGTGACAAGATAGGAACATTTCTAAGGTGCTCTCTCTTAAAATTTACAAACTAAGGATTTTAACTAAAATTTCTAGGGACAGTTGCCACAGATGGATACAATGAGGCAGTTCTCTAACCCAAGGTGACCTGGAAAAGAGTGGAAAGGCACCACTCTACAGAGATGGAGGGGTGCCCTGCAAGAGGGAAGGAACTTCAGCCTTCCAGAGGCAGCCCCAGGGTGCTGGGAGCTGCAGCTCACAGCAGTGAGTTCAGTTTCCTGATCTACACCCTGGGGAGCACCAGGAACAACTTGGTGGATCAGCTGGGATACCTCAGCCAGAACAAGCACTTGAAGCTCAGCCCTCAGGGCACACAGTAAGCAGCATGGCTGCAGCAACCCAGATCCAGGAACCTGAAGCAGGCAGAGCATGTAGGCAGGAGCCCCCAGGGCATGAGTGCTGAGCCTAGGGAGGGGAGGGGAGTGAGACTCTGGGGTTCTGACCACATTCAGATCCTGATCTCTGCCTAGGCCCCCCCATAGAACTACAGCCCCCCCCCCCCCACCTCAGCCTTGTGGTTCAAGGGTATGCTTTTGGTCATTCACAAACCAGGAGGAAAGACAGAACCTCACACACAGACATCCTTGTGGAGGTGTCCCACTAATACTCAAAAGCTCAGGAAGCACCACAAAACCAGACACAGGATGGAGAAATGAGTAAGCAGAGAAAAAAGAGGAACACCATTGAGAAATGCTGTGCCTATGATCCCAAGAAGGATCAGAACACTCAATCTGAAGATGAAGTACAAGCTCTTACATATAAAGTCTCCAAGAAAAACAGAAATTGGGCTCAAGCTATGACAGAGCTAAAAAAAGAGTTTGAAAATCAAGTGAGGGAGGTAGAAGAAAAATTGGGAAAAGAAATTAGAGAGATGCAGGAAAAGCATGAAAAAGAAGTCAGCAGCTTAGTCAAGGAGATCCAAAAAATGCTGAAGAAATAATATGTTAAAAACTAGCATAGGTCAAATGGATAAAACAGGTTAAAAAGTAATTGAGGAGAAGATGCTTTAAAAAGCACAATTGACCAGATGGAAAAAGAGATAAGAAAGCTCTCTGAGGAAAACAAATCCTTCAGACAAAGAATGGAACTGATGGAGGTTGCTTATTTTATAAGAGATCAGGACACAATACTTCAAAAACAAAAGAATGAAAAATTAGAAGAAAATGTGAAACATCTCAATGGAAAACCAACTGATATGAAAAAAAGATTTAGGAAACATATTTTAAAATTACTGGAATATCTAAAAGTCATGATTAGGAAGAGCTTTTACATCATTTTCAAATAATTACGACAGGAAAATTGCCCAGATATACTAGAATAAGAGGGCAAAAATAATAATTGAGCGAATACACCAATCTCCCTAAGAAAAAGATCCAAAAAAAAAAAAAACAACCCCCAGGAATATTGTAGCTAAATTGCAGAACTTCCAAGTCAAAGAGAAAATATTACAAGCAGCCAGAATGACACAATTCAATTATCATTTAGCTGCAGTCAGGATCACACAGGACTTAGAAGCAACTACATTAAAAGCTCATAGGGCTTGGAATATAATATTCCAGAAGGCAAAAGAGCTTAGAATGCAACCGAGAATCAACTACCCCACAAAACTGAACATCCTCTTCCAGGAAAAATGATGGACTTTTTTTTTGTTTGTTTTTTTGCAAGGCAAATGGGGTTAAGTGGCTTGCCCAAGGCCACACAGCTAGGTAATTATTAAGTGTCTGAGACCAGATTTGAACCCAGGTACTCCTGACTCCAAGGCTGGTGCCTTATCTACTACGCCACCTAGCCACCCCGAAAAGATGGACTTTCAATGAACCAGGGGAATTTCAAATGTTCCTGTGGGAATGGCCAGAGCTGAACAGAAGGTTTAATATTACAGGATTCAGTTGAAGCATAGAGAGTGTCAGAGAAGGGGAAATTATGAGGGACTTAATGATGATGAACTGCATATATTCCTGTATAGAAAAAGAATACTCATAATATTCATATATGAACCTTCTCATTTAATAGAGCAGGTAGAAAGAGCTTTTATACATGGAGCACAAGAGAAAGCAGAATTTGAAGATATGATTTGGTGTAAAAATGGACTCAATAGATAACAGGAAAATGTAATGGGAGAAAGAAAAAGGAAAGGAGAAACAGGCTAAGGTATTTCATATAATAAGAATTTTCTTTATTACAATGAACTATTACAAGGATATGGAAGGGGAAAGCAAGGAGGAATGAGGGAATCTTCACTCTCATCAGAGGTGGCTAGGAGAGGAAACAGCATATATATATACTCAGTGGGGTATAGATATCTGGAGTAAGAAGGAGAGAAGGGGGAAATGGGGAAGGGGGGGTGAGTGATAGAGGAGAGGATGGACCAAGGGCGGAAATTGTTCAGATATAACACATTTTCTTTTTACTTCTTGCAAGGGACTGGGATTGGATGGCCTGTCTGGAACCATATGACCCGGTGAATGCTGGTCCTAATGGGTGGTATGTGGGTTCAGGGCCTCTTGACCCCAGGGTCAGGGATCTGTCTGCTGTGCCACTCAGCTGTCTTACAGCAAAGACAGAGTATGTGCTAGTGGAGAAGTATGAACGGAGGGAGTTGCGATCAGCAATGGCAATGGTGGAAAAATATGGAAGTTACTTTTGTGATGGACTTATCATAAAGAATGTGATCTACCTACAACAGAGCTGGTGGTGTTGGAACACATACTGAAGCACATTTTTAATTATTATTATCTTTTGGGGGGACTGCAGGGCAAATGGGGCTGGGTAGCCTGCCTGGGGCTGCACAGCTGAGTGATGGTTGGGTGTCTGAGGCCACATTTTGAACCAGATGATCCTGGCTGAAGGGCCAGTACTCTGTCTGCCACCCAGCCACCCCTACTATTATTATTACTATTTTTTTTTCATTTTGGGTCATTTTTTTTTTTTTTTGGTTTTTGTAAGGCAATGGGCTTGGGGTGGCTTGCATGTTGTCACACAACTGGGTGATTGTTGGGTATATGGGGCTGGATTTAGACTTGGGTGCTCCTGGCTCTAGGACCAGTGTCCCATCCACTGCGCCACCTGGTCATACCTACAATTAATATTATTATGTTATTATTATTTTTTAATTTTAATTTTAATTTTTCCCTCCCCTTTACTTTATCGCTCATGTGGGTCTATATATTTTGGGGGAGGGGGTATTTTCTTTACTCTTAAACAAGAATATTTTAGTATTGTATAAAAAACATAATTTGTACAAAATAAGAATAAACACATAAATAAATAAATAAATAAACAAAGCAAACAAACAAACAAGTGAATAAATAAATGGGAATAAATTTTTTAAAAAGTGAATGGAAATCATGGTGCTGAATGTCAATTTGGTCCTCCCCCAATGAAAAAACAATCCAAGACTGGCTACAGGAAGAAGAATGTCCATGAGAGGCAAGTCAATCAAATAGGCTGATTTAGAGAGGGAACTGAAGCGACATATTGAAAAGCATGGGGCAAGAAGAATTGCTGATGAAAAACTAGTTGCTGATTTCAAAGGAGGACACAATTGGCACTTCAGGTTCATGAAACAGAAAGGTCTAAGCATGCATTCATGCTCCAGACTTGCCCAAAAGATGCTTGAAAGCTATGAATAGAAGGTCCTTGAATTTCATGATAAATAAAACTTGAGTGCGATAAAAAAAAATGTAGCACGGTGAATTTACTTTATTCTTTTCTCAAAAACAAACAATGCTTCATATTTATTTTTTCATATATGTACTTTGTACTTTTTGAATTCTTTTTGTATTCATGAAATTCTGAACAAAAAAGAAAAAGGAAATAAGAAAAGAAAATAAAGGATATAATCCTATGTTCTAGAATTTCTCCTAGAGCTTCCAAGCAGCAAACACAATATCAGTCATTCCCTTTCTTAAGTCGCATTGTCCCACAGGTAGATGATCATCTTTCAGGAGAAGGATTAGCCTATTAAGGAGGACTTTGGAAAGATTCTTCCCAACAATAACTTAGAGAGAGGTGGCCCCTGTGAGATTCTATTTCTTTTTCTTTTATAAAGATGGACACCAGAGACATCTTTGAACTCTCCTCCTGACATAGAAATTCAAAGCATTATGTTATTTTTTCTCTGAGTAGTGGACCCCATATCTTTTAAATTTCAGTTTGAATAAAATAAGCAACAGGCCCATTGTCACACAAGAGGAGCACACTGGCATTCAATATCTCTTCTTAAGTTAAAAATTTGACTAAAATGAGCCTGACCTCAACCTGAGGTATTCTTTCAGTAAGTTAAAAGCATTCATTGAGGATGATATGATAAGAATGCCATGGAAGAATTCAGCCTATCTCTCCTGAATCATTACCTTATCACTAATCAATGTGGCTTTATCAGTGGTGAGTAGTTGAAATTCACCAAATATTTTTAACTAATAAATAGCCTTCAGGAAATTATGAAAATGTTTATTATGAGAATTATGAGAATCACTATTGGTACAAAACTGATTATCATTTATTTTCTTCCTGAACCAAGCATCTGGCATCTTTCTAAGCTTCTCTTACATTTTACATTTGATGGAATTAAACTTAGGGGTGGAAGAACTATCCTGCTGGTAAACCAAATGAAGATTTTGTTTTTCATTTAACAGCTTCTGAATTTCCCCTATTGTTGTCCTCAAAGCAATCTTGAGTGTGAGCATTTAGGCTCACAACTGTAAATGCAGAACCATAAAATTTAGCTATTCTTTTTCTGCTCTCCTATTGCCAGCCACATACTGTCTCAACTTTCCCTCCAATTTGGCAATAAACTTTTCACTTTCGAGAAATGTTTCAGACAATTGACAGGAAGTCTTCTGGTCAACATCTTGTCTTGGGGTTGCTGCTTATATTGAATGTGAATGTTTAGCTTGGAGAGGATGATTATGATTAAATACTGTGGGCCCCACATTGCCTCCATCTCTCACATTCTTTATGTCTCTTCTCAGTATGAGAACATAGTCTATTAGTTGTCTGTTTTTGCTACAAGTGTGTTTTTTTTTTTAGGTTTTTGCAAGGCAATGGGGTTAAGTGGCTTGCCCAAGGCCACACAGCTAGGTAATTATTAAGTGTTTAAAGTCAAATTTGAACTCAGATACTCCTGACTCCAGGGCCAGTGCTCTATCTGTTGTGCACCTAGCCACCCCTACAAGTGTGTTTACAAGAAATTTATTTACATTTAAGTAAAAAGATAAGTTTTGGTGTTGACATCATGAAAATTGCAAGCCTTCATTTGTATGTGACTGTTTCTACCACTGTTCCTACCAAGAACTTCCTGTCAAATCTGATTATTGTCTACACCTTCTCTGGTGTTAAAGACAACCAAGTAATTACAAGTTTGTCACTTTTGCCACATTGATGATAAGGCCTCCAGATCATAAAAAAACAATTTCTTTCATCAGGGTTCATTCTGGTGAGAAACCATTACTTGAGGATAAAGGAACAATGCTTTCCCCCAAGTGATAATTACATCATAATGAGTCTGTTGGTTCCTCTTTTGAGAAGTCATAGAATCTTGCTGATCAAATTAATTTAAATTATATTATATTATAAATTAATAATATATATTACATTATAAATTAATAAATTTAATAATTAATATTTAAAAAATAAATTAATTTACTTTTGATTGCAAAATAAACATCAAATCCACAATGCTCCATAATTCTGTAGCCACTCCAGAAAAATATGTATGCAATTCAGACTTCAGTAAATTGAACTTCATTTGCCAGCCTTATTTCACATTGTACTACAATATGAATGTGATACCTGTTCAGTTCTCTTGCCAAAAAATCTATTTGTCTTACATGTCTAATGGATTTTGTGCTGCCTATTAGGATTTGCAAATTTCTTGTGCCAATGACAAATGTATGTGTGCATGTGTGTGTGTGTGTGTGTGTGTTAGCATGCTCATTTTAATAGCATGGTAGGATTAGATTAGGTGAGGTGAAACAGATGATCTTTTTCAACCATTTCCTCATATCAAGACTTGAACTGTGTAGCTTTTTGCTAAGGCTGCTATGATAATCAAGGGGTTGACAAATCTACTGCTGCTTCAGTCCAGGGAGAAGAGGATCCTGTGTTCTGAGCTGCCTTGTGCTGGTGTATCTACACCAGCTGCATTGTTATACACAGCAGTTTGAGGAAATTAAAATGGTAAAATGATATGGATATTGGCTTTTGACCTGTGCATCAATTGGATGAAGTGAGTGAGAAATGTTTAAATCGTTAACTTCACTCTCTCTTACTTAGTTATGAGAGTCCAGTAGCTGTTAAAATTAATTTTTGACATAAAAATGTCTACTGAGGATAACATTAGGGAGCCATATGTTATTTAATTTCAAATTTACCATTTGCATATCAAACTGGATAACCTGAATCTTGGGACCAGGAGTTATTTATACAACTAAATTTTTATAGCAAAAAGTGAGGAACAAAAATGTGTTTTGAATGTAATCCAACTGTACAAAGCAAGGCCACATGATTAGTCAACTTCTCCCAGACTATCTTAATCCTGCACTAGAAGTGTTTTTTATATCCAGAAAGTGTCCTGGAAAAGAGGAACTTTTGGTCATTAATTAGCAGTCGTCTCTTGTCTTCTTTACAAGAGTTCATTGCTCAAATTAGACTAGCTCAAGGAATAAAAAAAATAGTTATTCACTAATACAGAAAAGAGCAGCTTAATCTCTGGCTAGACTTTCTCCAGCTCCCAGAATGGAGAACTTAACCTCTGTTCAACCCTGCTTTCTGTTAATGCAAAAAAGGAAATTAACCTTTAGGACAAAGCCTTATAATCTTATGACTGTTTTAGACTTGTTATAGTCCTTATTTTATAAGTATTCAGAGAGAGCAACTAAGAGAGACTCTTCTATCACCATCTGGCTCTGCCCTTCATAAGACATTTATCATAGCAGAAGTCTAAAAACGTCTACTGTTTTAGAAAATTTGAAGTAAATTAGTAAGAGATTTGCCATACCCTGGAACAGGACTCTGTGGCTCTAACCACATTCAGATCCTGATAGCAGACTAGCCCCCCCCATAGAACAACAGCCCCCCACCTCTGCCCATGGCAGTTGTGATCATTTACAGAAAAAGAGAGAACACAGAGTTTGACACACTGAGATCCTTGTTGGGGGGTACCCCAATAATTCTAAAAAGTTCAGGAAGAAACCAATGACTAGGCAAAGGCTCAGAAAATAGGTAAACAGAGAAAAAAGAGGAACACCATTGAGAAATACATTGTCTATGATCCCAAGAAGGATCAAAATTTTCAGGCTAAAGATGAGGAATTACAAGCTCCTGCATCTAAAGACTTTAAGAAAAATGGAAATTGGACTCAGACTATGACAGAGCTCAAAAAAGACATTGAAAATCAAGTGAGGGAGATAGAAGAAAAATTGGGAAAAGAAATGAGAGAGATGCAGGAAAAGCATGAAAAAGAAGTCATCAACTTAGTCAAGGAGATCCAAAAAATGCTGAAGAAAATAACATGTTAAAAACCAGCATGGGTCAAATGGAGAAAACAGTTCAAAAAGTTATTGAGGAGAAGAATGCTTTAAAAAGCATAATTGACCAGATAGAAAAAAGAGATAAGGAAGCTCTCTGAGGATAATAAATCCTTCAGAAGTAGAATGGAACTAAAGGAAGCTGATGACTATACAAAAAAGGAAGGCAAAATACTTCAAAACCAAAAGAATGAAAACTTAGAAGACTGTGTGAAACATGTCATTGAAAAAAGCGACTTTTCTGGAAAAACAGATTCAAGAAAGATAATTTAAAATTTATTGGGATACCTGAAAGGCATGGTCAGGAAAAGTGCCTTGACATCATTTTTAAAGAATTCCTACAGGAAAATTGCCCAGATATCCTTGAAGCAGAGGGAAAAATAGAAATTTAGAGTATCCACTGATCTCCCCCAGAAAGAGTTCCAAAGAAATCCACCCCTTAGGAATATTACAGTCAAGTTCCAGAACTCCCAAGTCAAAGATAAAATATTACAAGCAGCCAGAATGACACAATTCAAATATCATGGAGCTTCAGTCATGATCACACAAGACTTATCAGCAACTACATTAAAGCCTCGTAGGGCTTGGAATATAATATTGCAGAAGGCAAAAGAGCTCAGAATGCAACCGAGAATCAACTACCCAGCAAAACTGAAGGTCCTCTTCCAGGGAAAAAGATGGACTTTCAATGAAGCAGCAGGAATTTCAAATGTAACTGTTAAAATGGCCAGAGCTGAACAGAAAGTTTGATCTTCAAATACAGGACTCAGGTGAAGCATAGAGAGTGGAGGAGAAAGGTAAAATATGAAGGACTTAATGATGATGATGAACTACATGTATTCCTACATAGAAAAATGATACTGATAATACTCATAAGAAACTTCTCAGGTAGAAGGAGCTTTTATAGATAAAACACAGGAGAGAGCTGAATATGAAGATATAATATATTGTAAAGTGGAGTCAATGGTTAAAAGGGGAATGTAATGGGAGTAAGAGAAAGGGGAGGTGGAATAGGCTAAGATATTTTATAGAATAAGATATTTTAATGCAATGAGTTATTGCAATAATATGGAAGGCGGAAGGAGAGGGAGAATGAGGGAAACTTCTCTCTCATCAGATGTGGCTTGGGGAGGAGACAGCATATATATTCAATTAGGAATAGATAGTTGGAGTAATAAAGAGAGAAGGGGGACAGGCAGAGGGGAGGGATGTGAATGATGGAGGAGAGGGTGGACTATGGGGGAGAGTGGTCAGATATAACACATTTTATTTTTTACTTCTTGCAAGAGGCTGGGATTGGATGACCTGTCCAGGACCACAGAGCTGGGTGGTTGCTGGGCCTTAGGGGTGGTATGTAGGCTCGGAGCCTTTTGGGCCAAGGGTCAGTGATCAGTCTTCTGTGCCATTCAACTACCTTACAGCACATTTAAGAAGAGGGAGAGAGTGAAAGGAGTGGGAAAATATAGTGTATGGTAGTGGGGAAGTATGACTGAGGGAGTTGCGATCAGCAATGGAAACAGCGGAAAAATATGGAAGTAGCTTTTGTGATGGACTTATCATAAAGAATGCAATCCACCCATGACAGAGCTGGTGGTGTTGGTACATAGACTGAAGCAAATTTATTGTCATTATTGTTATTATTATTATTATTATTATTATTATTATTATTGGGGGTTTTCAGGGCAAATGGTGTTGGGTGGCTTGCCCAAGCTCCCACAGCTGGGTGATTGCTGGGTGTCTGGGGCCGAATTTGGGCTCGGGTGCTTCTGAACCCAGGACCGGTGCTCTGTCTACTGTGCCACCTAGTTGCCCCGATTATTGTTATTTTTTCTTAATTTTAATTCTAATTTTTTTCTTTACTTTATTGCTCATGAGGGTCTGTATTTTTTGGGGGGTATTATGTTAACTCTTAAAAAATATTTTAGTAATGTATAAAAATGATTTGTACAAAAAATAAAAATAAATAATATATATAAAAAATATAAATGTCTTATGAACTGATCTATTCCCTAAATCTATAAGTAACCTAGATTTAGGGGATTATTATTTGTTAGTCTGAGTGAGTTGTTAGAGATTACTTATCCTAAAGAAGGATGTCGAATTCTATAACCAAACTAAAAATAAATCAAAGCATTTAATAATAGCTGATTTTCCCGAAAATAGCAAGACAAAAGCCAAGAGGAGTTATTATAGCTTGGAATGCAATAGATGATCTTGGTATCTTTCAGGTCTAAAGAAGTTCTAACTACATTATTTGTTTCAGTTGCCTTCATACTTTTGGGAAATTTTTTTTTCTAATGCACCTATTTTGGGGAGTCTTCACATGCTTAGGATATACACCCCTCTAAATCAGTTATGCATTTGGTTATATTCAACCTGGGTTGCCAGGGTATGGCTCTCATTCATGCTATAGTGTCTTGGAGACATAGGTAGGAAGTAGATGAATCAGGTGGATACCAAAGGTGGAAAACATCCCTGTAAAGTGCTTGGCAGTCCTCATAACTGAAAATCAACACACCCTTAACTTAGAGAATCACATAGATGATAAAAGGTCATACTTAAAGTCAGGAAGATCTAGTTTAAAGTCCTCCTAACAATAATATCAATATGATCAGTAATCTCTTATATACTAGTCCACGAATGTTAGTCACCATAAATATTGGTTTTGTCATGGTTGGAGTGCATGACAATACTGAAACGTCAAACTACACTAAACAACCTCCCTTTAGCACCTTTTTAAATAATCTACTATTTAGTTTAGCTCTTCTATTTAATAACAAAGTGCTTGAGGACAGTAACGATAGCTTATGAATCTTTGCAACAATCTGCTATAGTACCTACTAGTGTCTTCAATAGATGTTTTCAATTATTTTACTGAAGTCATATCTTGAATTCATATTAATAATCAGTACTGAATAAATGTTTTTGCAACTTACATTTATTTTATTAGCGCATTTACATTGAAGCATGAAAGGACTTGCAAATTAGAAATTTAAAATATACTGTTGAAAATACCTTAAACTTGAGTTATTAGACAATCTCCTACCTGAGCTATATAACAGCTGTGAGCTAATTGGCTGTTAAATATTCATGTCACTTCTATAAAATGTAGTACAGTTTTAAGCAAGTATAAAAAAGATATGACTTCATTTTAATATGCTGCTTTAGGCTTAAACGAAAAATGCCATATTTTATTCGATCTACGGAACCTGCCTAGAAAATTTATTTGAATCCCTGTGATACAGCTGTCTGTTATGGAATACAAACTCTCCATATACAATAAAATGCTCCTTTCCTTTTCTTTTGCATGTAGTAGTGACTAGTTAGAATTGCATGAGATTTACATCCTTTAAAATATTATTAAACTTCTTAGCCTCTGGAAAAATTCTCATTCCATTAAATTATTTGAATTTAGTCCTTGTCTTTTCTTTAATAAAAGTGACTTATCTCAGGTTGACTGCATAGATATTCTACAGAGATCATCACTTTATAGAAAAAAATTAAAAATAAAAGACTTGGAGCATTCAATGTTCCCATAGATACAATTAACTCAGATAAAATCATAAGATCCATCTAGTGTATTAACATAGCCGTAAAATGGGAGAATCTGGAAATGGTGGTTCTAGAACTTATTCATTTGACTAGAAAAGCGAGGTCACAATATTTGAAGAATATACCTAAGTTGATTTTAATAAAGGCTTCTTTTGCATTCCATTATGACCTGTTGTGATTATATATGTATATTCATGCATTTCTACTAGCAAGGTACAATCTCTGAATATTCTTATGTAGTTGGAAAAATTAATTATGAGTGATAACAAGTTATTAAGACAGCAACAGCTCAATGTGCATGATGACATCAGGTGCTATGACCTTTTCTAGGTAAATGAGTTTTCCAAGGTGTACTTTTTTTCAGATAAGGAAATTCGAATATTTCTGCTGGAAATATTTTCTCTTGTAGAAATGAACTGGGGAAAATGATATCTTATAATTAATGGACGACTAAACAATTTAGGGCATATGAATCAATTGTGATATTAGAAATAAAGAAATTTGATGAATATACAGAAAAATTGAAAGACATAATCTTTTATAAGAGGGAAAATAGTAGGTACAGGGAACAACATTTTCAATGGCTACAACAATGAAAAGTGAAAGAAATAATAGGAAGGACAAAACAATCAAAACTGAATTTAGCAGAATAATACAAATCACATAATACATACATGAAGAAGCATTTCCCTACTCCTTTGCAGGGAAGTAGCACAAAAGTGCAAATGTGTGGGATATTATGTATAAGATTTTTTTGTCATTTTTGTCACTTCGCTTTAATGATGTTTTTCTTTCTTTTTTTTTTCAAAATTCTATTTTTGAGAGATGACTCTCTCATAAGTGGAAAACAAGGAGCCAGAGAGGGGAATGTATATGATGTAAAAATCAAATTCATCAATAAAGATCTATATGTTAATTAATACATGATAAAAATGAGTGATACCTTTCATTGTAGAGACCACTCAAGCGAGGCCAGTTATTTATCAAAATAATTTGAGCTCTGTTGACCCTTGAGATGAAAGCTTCCATGCAACTGAGATTTGATAACACAACTGCCTCATTTTTGGCCTCACTATTCCATAAGCCCTGTTTCCAAACTTCTTGATCTGGGCCACATCCTGCTGGGTTAATTTCTGCCCATAACAAAGTTACATCATTGTTTTTATCCCGTATGCTAATTTTGTGGTTTTCTTCTATAAGAATTGTTAAATGTTTTCAATAACCTGGCTCTGTCAGATGTCCTGATGACACCCCCACCTGAGTGAAATGTATTTTTATTTACTCTCCTGAGCCAAACCTATCCCTTGGTGGACAGGGAATCTCTACATTTCAAACTCTTCCATACATTTTTGAAACATCAGGTCAGAGTTTTTGCCTCAAAATCATCTATCACGAAAATGATGAAAATATTGTGTTTTAGTGCAAAAAATACTGTCAAGTCAGAAGAACTGAGTATCAGTTATTTTTCTTAATTTATATGGTCAATTAAATCAATGTCTTTTCAATAGGAAGGGCAGTCTAATGGGCTTCCCTCTGTATTCAAAATTGCACTTTACATGGTGAAGAAAAGGCAGGAACTTTTCTGAGCTCTCTCCAAAACCTCTTAAAACAACATTAAATCATGACTGAAAAGGAATTCTTAACTGACAGAATCCACATAAGGAACTATGAAATAATTTTTTCAGTCAATGATAACTTAAAAGAACTAAAGGAAATGTCTGTCTCACTTAGATAAAAGGGGAGGACAGAATAATATAGGTGGTATCTATTCAAGCCAACAGGAGATCACCAACCCAAGCATAAATCATCAGCCAAGAATCCTTGGCTCTGGCTCAGTGTGACAGTACCATTGGAAGCTACCTGGGAGCCTTTCATTTTTATAGTAACTAGTCAGTCACCAGACCAGGATGCCACATTGCAGTAAAGTTAATATCCAGGACCCTGGCCCTCAGCACAAGAAATTGGGATAGTGTCCCATGTGTCGCATGGTACTCCAAAAGTCATAAAACCATCTAGAAAAAGAACAAAAAAACCCTCTTACCATAGAAAGCTATTATGGTGACAGGGAAGATTGAAATACAAACTCAAAAGAGGACAGCAATGGCAAAAATCCCACATGTGAAACCTGAAAAAAAAATATAAATTGTCTCAGAACTGAAAGAAGAAACACAACAAAACAAAACAAAAAGACTCCTGGAAGAGTTCAAAAAAAATTTACAGATAAAATGAGAAAAGATTATAGTGTCTGAGAGTTGAAGAGCTAGTAAAACAAAGCATTTTAAGTGCTTATTATATGCTGTTTTGTGCTAAGCACATAGGATTAACATACTAGCAAAAATGAAGGCATTCCTTGCCTTTGAGTAACTTATATTCTGTTGAGGGAAGAAAATATATGAAAGGAAAACTACAAAGCAAGTCCAGAGAAAGAGGGGTGGTTGTTCTAGGACCCCTGATCCAAATGGCAACTCTGGGAAGAACTCACAATTGTGGATGAGCCCTAGATAAAAAGAGTCAGAATCATCTGAGGCATGTATGCTAAGGCAAGAAAATGAAGACTAATTGGTCTGGGTTCAATCAACAAACTTTCATGAACACGTTTTCCATAGAGAAAGATAAATACCACAAAGACAGCATGTTGTCCTTTACTATACTCATTCTTCACCATTCAAAATTTCTTTGTGCATTCTAAGTTAAAAAAAAAATAAGACTGATAATTTGGACTTCAAGAAATGGAGGCATTTCCAGCCAAGATGGCAGAGAAAATGCAGGAACTATATTAAGTGCTCCTATTTCCCCTCAAAAATAACATGAAAGAAACCTCTTAACAGAAATTAGATCAATGAAACCCCCAAAGAGAAGCTAGGAAAAGACCACCTAACAAGAAGGTCTGTATCAGGGGACTGTGGGTGAACCAGGAAACAAGAGCAGAGGGTCAGAGCAGGGAGAGCAGCTTGGGGAAACCAGAGAACTGGTCTCAGCCTTAGAGACTTTGGTGAGTGGTGGGTGCTAGATCGAACTTTAGCTGCAGAGTATTTGGCCAAGGGGGTTGATGGAGGAGCTACAGAAAGGTGAGTTCCAGCACTGTTTCAGAGCACTTGGAGAACAAACAGCTGGGCCAGGGACATGAGGTACATACTTCAGCAGAGCACTTTGCCCAGGACAAATAATAAACAACTCCCCACCTTCAAAAGCTAAGGGTAGGAACAGAGTTCACTGAACAGAAAAGGATTAACTCCCTACCCCAGGGCTCAGCACATTATTCAAGTTCAACTCAAACCCTGCTGCTGAGGGCTCCAAAAACTCCAGAGAAAGAAACCAGTACCCCTCATTGGCTGGCCCTTAGAATTACTAAGGCAAGTGAACAAAGCATCTTGGATCTTCAAAAGCAAACCTCTGAGAGTCAGATACCCTCCGCAAGACAGACACACAGTAAAGATTCTAGAAATATGAAGAAAAAGGCCAGAGGAAAGAGGAGCCCATGGAGAAATACTTAGAAGAAATAGATTCTAACCCACAGAGATCTAGCACTTCTGAGGAAAATATGAATTGGACTTCCTTGAAGAAATCAGGAAGGAGTTTAAAAATCAACTGGAAAAATTTGGAAGAGAAACTCAAGAGAAAATTAACACATTGCAACAAGAAAGCAAATCCTTGGAAAGTACAAATGGACAAACACAAAATGAGAACAACTCTCTCAGATCATCAATTGGGCAAATGCAAAAATAAAATAATTCTCTCAAAACTACACTTGGGCAAATGGAAAACTCCTTCAAAAATAGAATTGACCAACTGGAAAAGGAGTTGCAAAAGGAAAGTGAAGAAAATTCTTCTCTAAAAAAATAATGGAATCAGTGGAAACTAATGACTTCATCAGTCAACAAGATTCTATTAAACAAAACCAAAATATCAAAAAAATTGAAGAAGATGTAAACTACCTCATCAGCAAAACCACTGATGTCCAGAACAATTCAAGAAGGGACAACCTGAGAATTCTAGACATTCATGAAAACATCGAATTAAGTCCAGGATTTAGTGATGGAAAATTGCCCTGATATCATAGAACCAGAGGGCAAAAGAGTTATTGAAAGAACACATCAATCCCCCTCCATAAAGAGATACTAAAATGAAAACACCAAGGAATGTTGTGGCCAAATTCCTCAACTATTAGATAAAATAAAAAAAAAATCCTGCAAGTAGCCATAAAGAAAAAATATTAAATACCAAGGAACCACAGTAAGGATTATACAGGAGCTGGCTACATCAACATTAAGTGACTGAAAGACCTGGGAATGAAATACTTGGAGGCACAAGGGAGTTTGGAATGCAGCCTATAATCTACTATCCAGAAAGGCTGAGCCTTCTCTTTCAAGGGAAAAGATGGACATTTAATGAAATGGGAGACTTCCAAGATTTCTTGCTGAAAAGACCAGAGCTAAATAAAAAAAATTTGGACATCAAACAGGAAATTCAAGAGACATATGTAAAAGTAAAAAAAAGGGGGGTAAAGGAAACAAAAAACTGCTATCCAATAAAATGAAACTGGCTATATACCCAATTGGGAGAAGGAATCTCATAACTCTTGAGAAATGTAACTCTATTAGAGAGAATATACTTAGCCAGAAGTGATGGAAACTCATAACTTTTCTGTGACTTAGGTAGAATGATTTCAAAACAACACCTCCTTATAAAGGCGGACATTAAAGTGATGGGAGGATGGAAGAGACTGAATAAGGTAAACTTAATTACATCAAGAAGTTACAAAAGACCTATTATAATGGGGGTGGGGGAGGAATTGAGAACCACCTGAATCTTTATCTTATCACACTTGGCTTAAAGTTAACTTAGACACACTCAGTTAAGAAACTTATCTTACCTTTCAAGCACTTAAAGTGGGAGGTGGGACAGGGAGGGAGGGAGACAAAAAGGGAAACTAACAGAATGAAGGAAATAAGGGGAAAAGGGAAAGGGGAAAGAAAGAGCAGTGGGGTTGATACAGGAGGGCAAACACACAAAAGGTGGTGGTATTCATAAACAAAATACTGGGGAATAAGTTTAAAGGGAAAAAGGAGGAAAATACTAAGAGAAGGAAGATAGCATGAAGATCAATAATTATGACTTTGAATATGAATGGGATGAATTCTCCCTTACAATGTAAGTGAATAGCACAGTGGATTGAAAACCAGAATCCTACATTATGCATCTTACCAGAAACTCATTTGAAGCAAAGAGATACAAATAGAGTAAAGGTAAAAGTTTGGAGCAAAATATATTTCTCTTCAGCAGAAGTGAAAAAAGCAAGGGTAGTAATCCTCATCTCACACAAAGCAGCTGCAAAAATAAATAGCATTAAAAGAGATAAGGAAGGAAATTATATCTTCCTAAAAGATACCATAGACAGTAAAACAATTTAAATACTAAATATGTATGTAACCAAATATAACATCCAAATTCTTAGGGGAGAAGTTGAAACAGCTACAGGAAGACACAGACAGCAAAACTCTACTAGTGGGATACCTCAAGCTCCCACTCTCAGTTCTAGATAAATCAAATCATAAAATAAACAAGAAAGAAGTTAAGAAGGTAAATAGACATTAAATACATAAATAACCTATCTCAGAAAAAAGCAATTCAACAAGCCAGTACTGAACTCCCTAAGAAAAATAATTTCTAGGGCCAGATGAATTCACAAGTGAATTCTATCAAACATTTTAGGAACTCTTTTGAAAAATAGGTGAAGATGGAACACTGCCAAACTCTTGCTATGAAACCAATATGGTGCTGATAATTAAACTAGAAAGAGTTAAAACAGAGAAAGAAAATTAAAGAACTATCTCCCTGATGAATATAGATGCAAAAATCTTAAATAAAATCTTTGCAAAATGATTATTATGTTATCACTAGGATAATAAATTATGTTCAAGTAAGACTGATTCCGGAATGCAGGGTTGGTTCAATATTTGGAAAACTGTTATTATAATTAATTACATTAAAAACAAACCTATCAAAAATCATATCAATAGACACTGAAAATGCTCTTGAAAAACTACAGCACCCATTTCTCCAAAAAACACTAGAGACTGGAGTAACAAATGGATTGTTCTTCAGAATAATAACCAGTATCTGTCTGCAACCATCAACAAGCACTGTATGCAATGGGGATTGGCTAGAGGCATTCCCAATAAGATCAGGAGTGAAATAATGATGCCTATAATCACCACTACTTTTCCATTTTGGATTAGAAATGTTTGCTTCACCTGGAGAGAACTGCATGAACTGATGCTGAGCGAGATGAGCAGAACCAGAAAAACATTGTACACCCTAAGAGCAACATGGGGGTGATGAGCAACCTTGATGTACTTGCTCATCGCATCAGTGCAACAATCAGGGACAAACTGGGGCTGTCTGTGATGGAGAATACCATCTGCATCCAGAGAAAGAACTGAGGAGTTTGAACAAAGAAAATGGACCTTTAATTTAGGGAAAAAACTGATATGTTTTTTAAATTAATTTTTATTAAAGATATTAATTGAGTTTTACAATTTTCCCTCCTATCTTGCTTCCCTCTCCCACCCAGCCCCCACAGAAAACACTCTATCAGTCTTTACTTGATTTCCATGTTGTACCTTGATCCAAATTGGGTGATGAGAGAGAAATCATATCCTTAAAGAAGAGAAGTCTAAGAGGTGACAAGATCAGACAATAAGATATCTGTTTTTTTCTAAATTAAAGGGAGTAGTCCTTGAACTTTGTTCAAACTCCACAGCTCCTTATCTGGATACAGCAGGCACTCTCCTTTGCAGACAGCCCAAAATGGTTCCTGATTGTTGCACTGATGGAATGAGTGAGTCCTTCAAGTTTGAACATCACTCCCATGTTGCTGTTAGGGTGTACAATGTTTTTCTGGTTCTGCTCATCTCACTCAGCATCAGTACATGCAAATCCCTCCAGGCTTCCCTGAAATCCTGTCGCTCCTGGTTTCTCATAGAACAATAGTGTTCTATGACATACATATACCACAGTTTGCTAAGCCATTCCCCAATTGAAGGACATTTACTTGATTTTCAATTCTTTGCTACCACAAACAGGGCTGCTATAAATATTTTTGTACAAGTAATGTTTTTAACATTTTTTCATCATCTCTTCAGGGTATAGAGCCAATAGTGGTATTGCTGGGTCAAAGGGTATGCACATTTTTGTTTCCCTTTGGGCATAGTTCCAAATAGCTCTCGAGAAGGGTTGAATGAGTTCACAGCTCCACTAACAGTGTAATAGTGTCCCAGATTTTGCACAACCCTTCCAACAATGATCATTATCCTCCCTGGTCATATAGTCCTATCTGAGAGGTGTGAGGTGGTACCTCAGAGAAGCTTTAATTTGCATTTCTCTAATAATTAATGATTTAGAGCATTTTTTCATATGGCTATGGATTGCTTTGATCTCCTCATCTGTAAATTGCCTTGCATATCCTTTGACCATGTGTCAATTGGGGAATGGCTTTTTGTTTTAAAAATATGACTCAGTTCTCTGTATATTTTAGAAATGAGTCCTTTCTCAGAATCATTAGTTGTGAACTGCACCCCTTTACATACATCTGACAGGTAAACTAATCTTTGATCTTCTAATTTGCTTATAGTATTATTTTTTATGTCTAAGTCCTGTAACCATTTGGATCTGATCTTGGAAAAGGGTGTGAGGTGTTGGTCTAATCTAAGTTTCTTCCATACTAACATCCAATTACCCCAGCAGTTTTTATCAAAGAGGGAGTTTTTATCCCAATGGCTGGACTCTTTGGGTTTATCAAACAACAGATTACTGTAATCATCGCCTGCTTTTACACCTAGTATATTCCACTGGTCCACCACTCTATTTCTTAGCCAATAGGAAACAGTTTTGATGACTGATGCTTTATAATATAATTTTAACTTAGGTAGGGCTAAGCCACCTTCTTTTACACTTTTTTTCAATAAGCTCCTCACAATTCTTGACTTTTTATTAATCCATATAAATTTACTTACATTTTTTTCTAACTTGTTAAAGTAATTTTTTGGAATTCTGATTGGGAGGGCACTAAACAGATAGTTTAGTTTTGGTATAATTGACATTTTTATTATATTAGCCCTACCTATGCACGAGCAGTTGATATTTGCCCCCAGTTATTTAAATCTGATTTAATTTGTATAAGAAGTGTTTTATAATTGTTTTTCAAAAAGATTCTGAGTTTGTCTTGGCAAATAGACTCCCAAGTATTTTTTATTGTCTGAGGTTACTTTGAATGGGATTTCTCTTTCTAGCTCTTCCTGCTGTATCTTGCTAGACATATAAAGAAAAGTTGAGGATTTTTGAGAGTTTATTTTATAACCTGCAACTTCTTTAAAATTGCTAATTGTTTCTAGTAGTTTTTTGGATGATTTCTTGGGATTCTCTAGGTAGACCATCATGTCATCTGCAAAGAGTGAGATTTTTGTCTCTTCCTTTCCAATTTTAATTCTTTCAAATTCTTTTTCTTCTCTAATTGCTGAGGCTAACATTTCTAATACAATATTGAATAGTACTGGTGATAATGGGCACCCTTGTTTCACCCCCTGATCTTATTGGGAATGCCTCTAGCCTCTCCCCATTGAATATAATGCTTGTTGATGGTTTCAGATAGATACTGCTAATTATTTTAAGGAACAGTCCATTTATTCCTACACTCTAGAGTTTTTAATATGAATGGATGCTATATTTTGTCAAAAGCTTCTTCAGCATCTATTGATATTATCATATGATTTCTAATGGGTTTGTTGTTGATGTAATTGAGTATACTAACAGTTTTACTAATATTGAACCAACCCTGCATTCCTGGAATAAATCCTACTTGCTCATAATGTATTTTCCTAGTGATAACTTGTTATAATCATTTTGCTAAGATTTTATTTAGGATTTTTGCATCTATATTTATCAGGGAAATAGGTCTATAATTTTCTTTCTCTGTTAACTCTTCCTGGTTTAGGTAACAGAACCATATTGGTTTCATAGAAAGAGTTAGGCAGAGTTCCATCTTTTCCTATTTTTCCAAAGAGTTTATATAGAATTGGAAGCAATTGTTCCTTAAATGTTTGGTAGAATTCACTTGTGAATCCATCATGCCCTGGACATTTTTTTAGGGAGTTCAACAATGGCTTGTTGAATTTCATTTTCTGAGATAAGGTTGTTTAGGTATTTATTCTCTTCTTCATTTAACCTGGGCAACTTATATTTTTGTATATATTCATCCATTTCACTTAGATTATCAAATTTATTGGCATAGATTTGGGCAAAATAATTTCAAATTATTACTTTAATTTCCTCCTCATTGGTGGTGAGTTCACTTTTTTCATTTATGATCCTAGAAATTTTGTTTTCTTCTTTCTTTTTTTTAATCAAATTGACCAGAAGTTTATCAATTTTATTGGTTTTTTCACAATCCCAACTTGTGGTTTTATTTATTAATTCAATAGTTTTTTTATTTTGTTTTTTATTAATTTCTCCTTGAATTTTTAGAATTTGTAATTTAGTATTTAATTGGGGATTTTTAATTTGTTCTTTCTCTAATTTTTTTAGTTGCATGTTTAGTTCACTGATTTCCTCTTTCTCCAATTTATTCATGTAAGCATTCAGAGCTGTAATATATCCCCTGAGAGTCGCTTTGAATGAATCCCATAGGTTTTGGTATGTTGTTTCATTATTATCATTATCTAGGATAAAATGGTTAGTTCTTTCTATAATTTGTTTTTTGGTCCACTCATTTTTAGGTTATTCAGTTTCCAATTTATTCTGGGTCTATATCTCCTTGGCCCAGTATTGCATATGACTTTTATATTGCATTGTGATCTGAGAAAGGTGTATTCAATATTTCTGCCTTTCTTCAGTTGATCATTAGGTTTTTATGTCCTAGTACATAGTCAATTTTTGTATAAGTTCCATGTACTGCAGAGAAAAAGGATTATTCCTTTCTATCCCCATTCAGTTTCCCCCATAAGTCTACCATATCTAATTTTTCTAACAATTTATTTACCTCCTTAACTTCTTTGTTTTTTATTGTATGACTTGATATATCTAGATCTGATAGCAGGAGGTTGAAGTCTCCCAATAGTAGAGTTTTGCTGTCTATGTCTGCCTGTAGCTCTATCAGCATCTCCTCTAAGAATTTGGGTGCTGTCCCACTGGGTGCATATATATTCAATATTGAAATGACTTTATTTTCTATGGTAAATTTTAGGAGGATAAAGTTTCCTTCCTTATCTCTTTTAATGCTATCTATTTTTGCTGCTGCTTTGTTTGAGATAAGGATTGCTACACCTGCTTTTTTTACTTCAGCTGAAGCAAAATATATTTTGCTCCAAACGTTTACCTTTACTCTTTATGTATCTCTATGCTTCAAATGAGTTTCTTATAAACAGCATATTGTAGGATTCTGGTTTTTAATACATTCTGATATTTGCTTACATTTTAAGGCAGAATTAATCCCATTCACATTCAAGGTTATGATTACTAATTCTTTATTGCCCTCCATGTTATCTTCCCTCAGTTTGTATTTTTCCCACTTTCTCACCCCTTTATCCATATTCCCCAGTATTTTGTTTCTGAATACCACCCCCTTCAGTGTGTTTGCCCTGCCATATCACACCCTCCCCTTTCTTTCCCCTTTCCCCTTTCCCTTTTCCCTTCCCTTCCTTTTGTTATTTCCCCTTTTTCACCCTACTACCCTTCCCTTTCTCTATCCCCCCTCCCCTTTTCCCCTTTTAATACTTGAAAGGTTAGATGTTTTATAAGTTAACTGAGTATGTGTAGTTTGACTTTAAGCCAAGTCTGATGAGAAGAAGATTCAGGTGTTTCTGCTCTGCTCCCTTCTTCTCCTCTATTACCATAGGTTTTTTGGTACCTCTTAGTGTAATGTGATTTACCCAATTCACTCCCCTCTCTCATCCAGTCTCTTTCCTGTCACCCTTTTTAAGGAGGTAGTGTTTTTTAGATCATTCTATCTAAGTCATCGAAAATTCTGTCTGTCCCTTCTAATTCAGTACATTCTATCGAAGAGTCAAAATTCCTGAGTGTTATTAGGGTCTTTCTCCCAAGTGGGGGTTAAAGCCAGTTACATCTCTTTAGATAGCAGTCTCATGGTTAGGTCATGCATGTCTATAATTTCTGGCTAGGTATATTCTTTCTGTTAGAGTTACAATTCTCAAGATTTATGAGAATCTTTTTTCCCCCCATGCTAGGGAAATAGCCAGTTTCAAATTACTGGATTGCATTTTTTTTTCCTTTTGCCACCACTATTTTTTTTTTTTTTTACCTTTTCATGTGTCTCTTGTACCTCCTGTTTGATGTCCAGATTTTCTGTTTAGCTCTGGTCTTTTCATCAGAAACTTTTGGAATTCTTCCATTTTGTTAAATGTCCATCTTTTTCCTTGGAAGAGAAGGCGTAGCTTTTCAGGAAAGTAGATTCTTGGCTGCATTCCAAGCTCCCTGCTCTTGGAAATATCTCATTCCAGGCCCTTTGATCCCTTAATGTTGATGTAGCCATATCCTGTGTGATCCTTACTGTGGCTCTTTGATATTTAAATTGTTTCTTTCTGGCTGTTTGCAGGATTTTCTCTTTTATCTGATAGTTCTGGAGTTTGGCCACAACATTCCTTGGTGTTTTCATTTTAGGATCTTTTTCTGGTGGGGATCGATGTACTCTTTCAATAACTACTTTGCCCTACGATTCCATGATATCAGGGCAGTTTTCCATCACTAGATCCTGTAATATTAAGTCCAGGGTTTTTTTCTCTTCAATGTTTTCAGGAAGTCCTATAATTTTCAGGTTGCCCCTCCTCGATCTATTCTCGAGGTCAGTGGTTTTGTTGATGAGGTATTTTACATTTGCTTCAATTTTTTTTCTATATTTTGATTTTGTTTAACTGACTCTTACTGTCTCATTTAGTCATTAGTTTCTGTAGAATCCATTCTTTTTTGGGGGGGAGGAGTTTTCTTCATTAACCTTCCATTAGCTCTTCCAATTGGTCAATTCTATTTTTGAAAGAGCTTTCCATTTGACCAATTGAGGTTGTGAGAGAATTAATTTCTTTTTGCATTTGCCCATTTGAAGACCTGATAGATTTGTTCTCATTTTGTATTTGTCCAATTTTACTTTTTAAGGTTTTGTCTTCTTGTTGCAAGGTATTAATTGTCTCCCCCAAATTTTCCAATTGATTTTTAAACTCCTTCCTTATTTCTTCAAGGAAGTCTTTCTGTGCTGAAGACCAGATTGTATTGACCTCAGAGGTTCCAGGTCTCTCTGAGTTAGGGTCTTTTCCCTCCAAGAATTTTTCTATGGATCCACCTTTCCACTGACTCTTCTTCATTTTGCTAAGACTTGAATTGGGGAGGGGCTGGAAGTCCAAAAACTGATATCTTAATGTCTGATCTTGTTATCTCCTTTACTTAATGTTTCTTCATTAAGGATATGATTTCTCTCATCATATTCAATTTGAATAGATGTATGCCATGGAAACAATAAAAAGACTGGCAAATTGCCTTCTGTGTGTGGTGGGGGGAAGGGAAATAAGACTAGTAGAAGAATTGTAAAACTCTAAATAAATAAAATCCTTTTTTAAACAAAGCAAAGTTAGCTTCAACAATAAGAGAAGGAAAAGAAATCAAAGGAATAAGAATTGAGAATCAAGAGACAAAACTATTACTGTTTGCAGATAACATGATGGTATACCTAGAGAATCCAATAAATCATTTTAAAAACTATTAGAAAAAATTAGCAAATGTAGCAAAGTACCAGGATATAAAATGAACCCTCATAAATCCTCAACATTTCTATATATGACCAGCAAGATATAGTAGAAAGACCTAGAAAGAGAAATCCCATTCAAAGTAATCTCAGACAATATAAAATACCTGGGAGTCTATTTGCCAAGGCAAACTCAGAAACTTTTTAAAAACAATTTTAAAAAACCTCTCACACAAATAAAATCAGATTTAAATTACTAGGCAAACATCAACTGCTCAGGGATAGATCGAGCTAATATAATAAAAATGACAGTTCTACCAAAACTAAACTACTTGTTTAGTGCCTTACTAATCAATATTCCAAAAAAATACTTTATTGAGTTTGAAAATGTTGTAAGTAAATTATAATGGAGAAATAAAAAGTCAAGAATTTCCAGGGATTCAATGAAAAAAATGCAAAATAAGGTGGCTTAGCCTCACCAGACCTAAAATTATATTATAAAGCATCAGTCATCAATACTCTCTGGTATTGTCTAAGAAATAAAGTGGAATAGACTTGGTACAAGAGGAGGAAATGATTATAACAATCTGCTGTTTGATAAATCCAATGATTCCAACTATTGGGATAAAAACTCTCTCTTCAATAAAAAATGTTGGGAAAATTGAAATTTAGGAAGGAAGAAACTTAGGTTTGACCAAAAATTCACACCCTATACCAAGATAAGATCAATATGGATATAGTATCCTGACATAAAAAAAAATTATAAACAAACTATCAGAAAAAGTAGTTTAATTGTCAAGTCTATGGAAAAGGAAGAGGATTATGAACAAGGAAGAGATGGAGCGCATCATTGAACCAAACTAGATAATTTTGATTACATTAAATTAAAAAGTTTTTGCACAGACTAAACCACTAACCAAGATCAAAAGAAATGTATTAAATTGCAAAACAAATTTTTACAACCAGTATTTCTGAAAAGGGACTCATTTCTGAATTATACTGATTACTGAGTCAAATTTTCAAAAAAAACCCAAACCATTCCCCAATTAAAAAATGGTCAAATGATATGCAAAGGCAATTTACAGCTGAGGAAATCAAATCATTCCAAAGTCATATGAAAAATTGCTCTAAATCATTACTTATCAGAGAAATGCAAATTAAAGCATCTCTAAGTTAATAGAAATCTCACTTAAATATAGGAATATAGTTTCATCATTCTACTTATATCTGATGTAAGCATTCTGATTAACATGATACTGAGAATTTTTGTAAACAATTTACATTTTGTAAACAATTACAATTTAATTATATTATACTTTGATCCATTTTCAATGAAAAAAGTGAAAATAAAACTAAAGATAAACATTAATAAATTACATAAAGGCAGAAATAGTGAATACATCTTTCTCAGATCATAATGCATTAAAAACCATATGCAATACTGGGCCAATAGGATACAGAACTAGAATTAATTGGAAACTAAATAACCTTATTTTAAAGAATGAGTGCAATAAGCAACAAAATATAGAAAGAATTAATTATTTCATCCTAGATAATGACAATAAAGGTACAACATACCAAAACCTATAGGATACAGTCAAGGTGGCTATCAGGGGATATATTATATCTTTAAATGCTTACATGAATAAATTAGAGAAAGAAGAAATCAATGAACTAAATATGCAACTAAACAATTAAAGAAGAAATTAAAAACTTCCAATTAAATACCAAATTAGAAATTCAAAAAATTAAGAAGAAATTAATAATATTGAAAGCAAGAAAACTATTGAACTAATAAATAAGAGCAAGAGCTGTTTTTTATAAAAAAAACAATAAAATTAAATAATCTCTGGTCAATTTGATTTAAAAAAGTAAGAAGAAAGCCAAATTTCAAGTATCATAAATGAAAAAAGGAAAACTTAACACCAATGAGGAAGAAATTAAAGTCATCATTTGGAATTTTTTGCCCAACTCTATGCCAATAAATTTGACAACCTAAGTGAACTGTATGAATATTTACAAAAATTTAAGTTGCCCAGATTAAATGAAGATGAAATTTAAACCCTAAACAACCCTTTCTCAGAAAAAGAAATTCAACAAGCCATTATTGAACTCCCTAAGAAAAAATCTCCATGGCCAGATGGATTCACAAGTGAATGCTATCAAACATTTAAGGAACAATTTATTTCAATTCTATATAAACTCTTTGCAAAAATAGGTGAAGATGGAACTCTGCCTAACTCTTTCTATGACACCAATATAGTGCTGATACCTAAAGCAGGAAGGGTTAAAACAGAGAAAGAAAATTATAGACCTATCTCCCTGATGAACATAGATGTAAAAATCTTAAGTAAAATCTTAGCAAAACGATTAAAATAGTTTCCCACCTGGATAATACATTATGATAAAGTAGTATTCATCCAGGAATGCAGGGTTTGTTCAATATTAGGAAAACTGTTAGTATAATTAATCATAACAATAACATACCTATCAGAAATCATATGATCATGTCAATAGATGCTGAAAAAGCCTTGGTTTTTTTTTTCGGCTTTAAAAGGCAATGGGGTTAAGTGGCTTGCCCAAGGCCACATAGCTAGGTAATTATTAAGTGTCTCAGGTTGGATTTGAGCTCAGGTCCTCCTGACTCGGGGACTGATACTCTATCCACTGTGCCACCTAGCTGCCCCTGAAAAAACTTTTGACAATGTACATTACATATCCCTAATAAAAAATCTAGAGAGTGTAGGAATAAATGATTTGTGACTCAAGATAATAAGCAGTATCATTCTTAAACTATCAACATGCATTATATGCATTGGGGTAGACTTCAGGCATTCCCAATAATATCACAGGTGAAACAAGGATGCTCTTTATCTCCACTACTATTCAATATCATATTAGAATTGTTAGCTTCAGCATTAAGAGAAGAAAAAGAAATTGAAGGAATTAGAATAGGGACAAAACTCTCACACTTTGCAGATGATAGGATGTTATACCTAGAGAATCCTAAGAAATCATCCAAAAAACTACTAGAAATAAGTAGCAACTTCAGTAAAGTACCAGGATATAAAATAAATCCTCAGAAATCCTCAATTTTTCTATATATGACTAGTAAGATACAGCAGAAAGAACTAGAAAGAGATATCACATTCAAAGTATCTCAGCAGTCCAGAGAGTTAGGAGAACTGTATTAAATTGATTATAGACATATTATCCTCAACCAGAGGAAGAAAAAACAAAACAAAACAAAACACACAAAAAAATCCCTTCTGAATTTGATTAACCCTTTATAAAACTTATTTCATGTTTATTTTCCCTAAATACTAATTCTTCGTCTAAAAAATTACTAATTTGTAAAAAAAAAAGTTTATCCAAGTATGTATGTAAAATGATAACCTGACTGTTCTCTGCTGAGGGAAGGGGGGTAGGAAGGGAGGGTGGAGGGAAATTTTGTAACTTGGAAACTTGCATGTACAAATGGATGAAAATTAATAAATAAACTTTAAAAAAAAAGGAAAATAATGATAAGGAAGGAAACTACATTTCTTAAAAAACACTATAGGTACTGAAGGTGTATCATTATTGATCATGTCTGCACCTAGTAGAAAAGCATCCAAATTCCTATAGGAAAAACTGATTGGATTGCAAGGAGAGATAAACAGCAAAACTGTAATGATGGAGGAACTCAGTCTTGCTCTCTTAGGAGTAGATAAATCTAAACAACGTAAATATGAACTAAGTTTAGAAGGTGAATGACATCTTAGAAAAATTATATATGGTAGACCTCTGGAGAAAACATAATGGGTATAGGAAAGAAAGCACCTGCTTTTGTGCAGTACATGTCACCTATACCAAAATTGACCATGTACGAGATCATGAAAACTTTAGAATTCAATGTAGAAAGGCAGAAATAATACATACATAGTTTTCAGTCCCTGATGCAATAAAATTCCATGTAAGAAAACAAGACAGGAAGAAAAACATAAAGCTAATTGGAGATGAAATAACTTTATTTTTGAAAAATGAGTAGATCAGCCAGTAAATCATAGAAATAATAATTTTATCCAAGAAAATGTTAATGAGACATCATACCAAAATTTATGAGAGCAGTCAAGGGAGTTTTGAGGTGAAGCTTTATATTTCTAAATGCTTATACAATTAAAATAGTGAAAGTTGAAGTCATTGAACTGGGTATGCAATTAAAAAAGTTAGAAAAAGAATAATTATAGATCCCCCATTAAATATCAAATAATAAATTATGAAAATCAATGGAGAGATTAATAAAATTGAAACCTAATAAACAATAATAATAATAAATATCTAAAATATATCTCATAAATAAAACTTAGATTTGGCTTTAACAGTAAGCCAATAAAGTAGGTAACATTTAGTTAATTTCATTAATAAATATAAAGCAGATAAACAAATTACTATTATCAAAAATTAAAAGGTTGAACTAACCATCAATGAGTTAGAAATTAAAGAGCTAACTTGGAGCTACTTTGCAGAACTGTATACCAAAAAACTTGATAACCTGAATGGAAGGGCTAAACATTTCCAAAAATGCAAACTGCCCAGAGTAAAAGAAGAGGAAATAACATACACAAAAACCCCATTTCAGAAAAAAGAAATTGAAGAAATCCTTAATAAACTCCCTAAGAAAAAGTCTACAGTTCCAGATGAATTGACAAGTGAATTTTAACTAAAAATTTAAGGAACAGTTAATTCTTACTCTAAATAAGCTATTTTAAATAAATAGGAAAGGCGATCATTGAGGGGCAGAGCCATGATGGCAGCAGAAGAGCCTTTCCTAGATGCTCTCTCCAAAATATTTCAAAAATCTTAAAATTATGACTCTAACTAAATTTTCTAGAGACAGAACTCAAAGAAAGATCCAGTGAGACAATTCTCCAACCCAAGGTAACCTGAAAAATAGTGAAAAAATATGCTCCACAGGGTTACACGGGCAGCCCTACCAGAGTAAAGGAAATTCCCCTCCTGGAAACAACCCTGGGTAGCAGAAGCAGTTTCCTGACATGCACCCCAGGGAGCACCAAGAACAACTTGGAAAATCAGCAGGGATACCTCTGCAAGATTGAGCACAAAGCCCAGGCCCTCAGCATGATTGCCACACTCAGAACCTCCAGGCATCTGTGCCCTGAGTGTTCAGTCCAACAAAGTTTTAGGTAGTAGAAGGAGATAACGAGGTCTGTACTCTGTCCCTGGAACTGGACACTGAGGCTCTGACCACATTCAGATGCTGATCACAGACTAGGCCCCTCCTGGAGCAGCCACCCCCACCCCCACCCCCACCACCAGCCACATGGCAGAGGTGTGCACTTGTGGTCATTCACAGACCAGGAGAGCAGTCAGAGCCTCACACAATGAGGTCCCTTGGGTGTGTCCCAATAAAATTCAAAAACTCAAGAAATACCCCCAAACCACAGGCTGGGGAAATGAATAAACCAAAAATAAAAAAAAAAAACAGGAACCCAATCAATGACAAATACTTTCTCTATAATCCCATGGAGGATCCAAGCACTCAGTATGAAAGTGATAAAGTCCAACTTTCTGCATCTAAAGGCTCCAAGAAATATCTAATTTGGGCTCAGGTTATGATAGAGCCGAAAAAAGATTTTGAAAATCAAGCAAGGGAGTTAGAAGAAAAATTGGGAAAAGAAATGAGAGAGATTCAGGAAAAACATGAAGAAGAAGCCAGCTTAGTCAAGGAGGTCCAAAATGAAGAAATTATTATGTTAAAAATCAGCTTAGGTCAAATGGATAAAACAGTTCAAAAATTTATTGAGGAGGAGAATGCTTTACAAAGCAAAATTGGCCAGATGGAAAAGGAGATAAGAAAGCAATCTGAGGAAAGCAAATCCTTCAGATGTAGAATGGCACTGAAGAATGTTGATGACTTTTTGAGAAATCAATACACAATAGTTCAACATCAAAGGAAGGACAAATTAGAAGAAAATATAAAATATCTCACTGAAAAAACAACTGATCTCAATACAGATTCAGAAAAAAATAATTTAAAAATTATTGGGATACCTGAAAGTCACGATCAGGAAAAGAGCCTTGACCTCATTTTTAAAGAATTTCTACAGGAAAATTTCCCTGATATCCTAGAAGCAGAGGGTAAAATAGAAATGGAGAAAATCCACTGATCTCTAGAAAGAGATCCAAAAAAACCCCAAACAAAAAGGAAAGACTTATGAATATTGTAGCCAAGTTCCAGAACTCCCAAGTCAAAGAAAAAAAAATATTACAAGCAGCCAGAATGATACAATTCAAATATCATGGAGCTGTCATCAGGATCACACAAGACTTAACAGTAACTATATTAAGGGTTTGTAGGCCTTGGAATATAATATTCCAGGAGGCAAATAACCTGGAATGAAACTGAGAATCAACTAACCAGGAAAATTGAACATCCTCTTCCAGGTTCCATGAAACAGCAGAATTTCAAATGTTCCTGTTGAAATGACCAGACCTGAACAGTAAGTCTAATCATAAAGTACAGAACTCAGGTGAAGCATAAAGAGTGGAGGAGAAGGGTAAATTATGAAGTACTTAATGATCGTTAACTGCTTGTATTCCTGCATAGAAAAATGATACTGATAATAGTCATATAAAACTTCTCATGTAATAGAGCAGGTCAAAGGAACATATATATGACACAAATGAGAGAGTTAAATTTAATGATATATAATATTTTGTAAAAATGGATTCTATGGCTAATACGGAAATGTATTGGGAGTAAGAGAAAGGAGAGGTGGAATAGGCTAAGATATTTCACATAAACAATATATCTTTGTTTGCAATGAGTTTTTGCAATGATATGGACAGGGGGAAGGTGAGGGGTAATGAGGGAACCTGCGCTCTCATCAGAAATGGCTCAGAGAGGAAACAGCATATACACTCAATAGGGTATAGGCATCTAGAGTAAAAAGAAGAGAAGAAGAACAGGGGGAGGGGGTGATGTGGGTGATAGAGGAGAGGGTAGTTCAAAGGAGACAGTATTCAGATATAACACATTTTCATTTCTACTTTTTGCAAAGTGCTTGGATTGGGTGCCCCATTGTGGGACCATGGGGTGGGTGGTTGCTGGGTCTCTGTGGTGGAATGTGGAATTGGGGCCTCTTACTCTGTACTCTTGCTACTGAGCTACTCAATTACCCTATAGCACATTTTAGAAGAGGGACAGAGTGAAAGGAGAGAGAAAATGTAATAGATGGTATTGGGGAGTAATGGATGGAGGGAATTACAATCAACAACAGCAACTGTGGAAAAATATGGAAGCAACTTCTGTGATAGACTTATGTAATCCACTCAAGACATAATTGATGGCATCAGAACACAGATGGAAATATATTTTTCTCTTTAATTTACTTTATTTCTCATGAAGTTTTATATTTTTGTGGGGGAGGGAACATTATGTTTACACTTATACAAGAATATTTTAGTAAGGAGTAAATAAAAAAAGAAAGAAAAAAAAAGATAGCATTGGGATTCGGGTGAGAATGGGTCCAGGAGAGTGCTGTTGGTTCCATTTAAATTACCTACTTAAAGTCAAAACCTCAGGGGTCTCAACATTCTTGATGCATTGGTTCTAATTCATGTCTCTGGATATAATCTCTGGACAGATCAGTATGATACTATTTAGAAAATAAGAAAGACATTCAACTTAGATCAATGCATAGCATGGAAACAATGTAAAGACTAACAGACTGTCTTCTGTGGGGGTGGGGGGAGGGAAGCAGCATTAGGGAAAATTGTAAAATTCAAAAATAAATAAATTAATTTAAAAAATATAAGAAGAAGGAGTTATACCAAATTCCTTTTAAGACACTAACATGGTACTGACACCTAAAACAGGGATAATCAAAACAGATAAAGAAGAATTGAAGATCAATCTACTTAGTGAACATTGAAGCAAAAATCATAAATAAAATTTTAGTAATGTGATTAAAAGAAATTATTTTAAAGCTAATACATCATGATCAGGTAAGATTTATACTAGGTAAGCAGAGATGGTTCAATATTAGGAAAACAACCTAATTGCCCATATCAGTAGCACAAACAATGGAAATCATATAATTATCTCAAGAGATGCTAAAAAAATCCTTTGATAAAATATAGCATCCCATTCCTATTGAAAACACTAGAAAGTTTAAGAATAAATGAATTTTTCCTTAAAATAATAAATAATATCTATCTAAAAGCATTAGCAAATGATATGTGTGTGTTTGTGTGGATACACACATATATGTGTATATATGTGCATATATTTGTATATATGTGTATATGAATATACAATTATATATATGTTGGGAATAAACCCAGAGCATTTCCAAAAATATCAGGGGTCAAACGAGGATGCTCATTATCACCACTACTATTCAATATAGTACTAGAAATGCTACTTTTAGCAAAAAGAAAAGAAAATTCAATTGAAAGATTCAGAATTGGCAAAGAGCAAGCAAAGCTTTCTCTCTTAGCAGAAGATATTCTTAGAGAACCCAAAAAATCATCTAAAGAATCCTTGAAACAATTCAGCATATAGCAGGATAAATAATAAATGCACATAAATCATCAGCATTTCTATAAATGACCAACAAACCTCAGAGCAAGAGATATAGAGAGAAATTCCTTTTCAAGTAATTGTAGATGTTAAATACTTGGGAATCTACCTTCCAAAGCAAACTCAGAAACTGTATGAACATACTTACAAGGTACTTCTAACACAAATAAAGTTACATCTAAATGACTGGGAAAATGTAAATTGCTTTTGGTTATGGAGAGCCAATATAATGAAATAACAATTTTTACTCAAATTAATTTGCATGTTCAGTGCCATACCAATCAAACCACCAAATAACTCTTTTACCGAGACAGAATAAATAGGAACAAAGTTCATCTGTAGCACAAAAGTTTAAGAATTTCAAGGAAAATGATGAAAAAATGCACAGAAAGGTGGCCTAGCTCTACCATATCTAAAACTATACTGTAAAGTGACACTTTGCATATCTAGTACTGGTTAAGAAATAGAGTAATGGATCAGTGGATTAGGATATGTTCAAAAGAAACAAGAGTATTTGACTACAGATTCCACTGTGTTACTGACCAGAAACATTAGTTTCTGTGATTTGAACTCACTATTTAGCAAAAATTGTTGAGAAAATTGGAAAATAGTATATCAAAAATTAGGCATAGAGCCACATTTCAAATCCTATACCAATATAAGGGCAAAATGAGTACAGCACATCAATATAAAGGGCAATACCATAGATAAATTAATAGACCAAGAAATACTCTGTCAGAACTATAGAAGGGAGACCAATTTATGACCAAAGAAGAAATAGAGAATATTATAAACTGCTAAACTGATTATTTTGATTATATTAAATTAAAAGGGTTTTTTGCACTAATAAAATTAATACTGCCAAGAATATAAGGAAAATAGAAAGCTGGGAAACAATTTTCATAGCTAGGTGTTCTGATAAGGGTATCATTTCTAACTTACATAGAGAATTGCATCAAATTTATAAGGTGACAAATCATTCCTCAATTGATAAATGTTCAGTTTTCAAATGAAGAAATTAAAGCTATATATAATATAAAATGCTACATAACATTATTGATTACAGAAATGACAAATAAAACAAGTATGAGGTTTCACCTCATATTGATTTGATTGGCTAAGATGACAAAAAGAGAATACCGATCAACATTAGAGAGGCATTGCTGGTGGAATTGTGAACTGATCCAGCTATTCTGCAAAGGAATATGGAACTGTGCCTAAACAGCAAAAAAAAAAAAAAACCTGATCATAACCCTTTGACCTATCAATTCCAATTCTAGGTCTATATCCAGAAGAAATTTTAAAAACTGGGAATAATTCCACATATTCCAAAATATTGATAGCAGCTCTTTTTTGGAGTAGCAAAGAATTGGACATTGTGGGGATGCCTATCAATTGGGAAATGATTAAACAAGGCTTTGCATAAGAATATTATGGAATATTGTAGTTCTATAAGAAGCCATAAATGTTCAGATTCCAGAAAAAGCATGGAATGATTTTTAGGATTTGATATTGAAAAATGGAACAGAACCAAGACAACAATGCGCACATTGACATGAAGTTGGTGAGATGCTCAACCTTGATGGAATAAACTGTTCTCAGAATTTTTGAGAGCTATGATAACCTTATTTTACCAGCTATGGAGAATGCTATTCCCATCCATAGGAAGAAAATCGAAACAACAAAAGAAAACAAAACAAAGCACAAAAAACTTCAGAATCTGATGAACACTACTTTCACTTAAAAAAAAATCTCTTATGTATTAATACTAATTTCTCATACCAAAACTAACTAGTTTGTAAACATGTTTAGCACAAATGTACAATATTAACCTGAGTGGTTGCCACTGAGAGGAGGGGGATAGAAAATGAGGATCAAAGGGAATTTTGTAACTTAAATATGTACATAAACATATGGATGAATGTTGAAAAACCTTCATAACATCTATTTAGAAAAATAAAATATCATTTAAAAATTAGTTTGAAGAATTTTTTAAATATATTGAATAGTGAGAGCTTCATCAGACAAACTCAGATTTCTTTAAAATTTTGATTTTATTTTTTTATTTATGTAAATATTTTTAAATTTAATATATTTAAAATTATTTTTCATTTAAATAAATATCATTTATTCAAATGTTCCCCTGTGATTTTTGATAGTTATAAGTATGACATTTTACAAATATACTTTGATTTTTTACATTGCATTATGAATTAAGCTTATTTATTAAGATAATTACAGAGAGTGGAGCCAAGGTGGCAGCAGGATAACAGTCTTTCCTAGAAGCTTTCTCCAAAATATTCCAAAAACCTTAAAATCATGACTCCAACTAACTTTTCAAGAGAAAAAGTCCACACAAAGATCCAGTAAGGCAATTCTCCCGCCCAAGGTAACCCAGAAGATATTGGGAAAGCTCTGTTTCATGACAGAGGGAATGGCACAGCCAGGAATATTGCACAAGAGCAAAAGTGTTCCATTCTTCTGGGAACAGCCCACTGGGTATGTGGGCATCTAGGTCTCAGGGAGTACCCATTCCCAGAATCAGAAACAGTTTCCTGACCTGCAACCCCGGAAACACCAAGTACAATTTGGAAGATCAATGGGGAAACCTCTGCCAGATCTAGCACAAATCCCATGCCAATGTGGCCCTCCTTAGCATGGTTTTGGCCATCAGCACAATCCAGATCCTAGGAAATGGAAGCAGGTCCACAGAGACACTCAGCTGGAGCCTCCTGGCAGCTGCTTCCAGAGTGCTCAGGCCACAGAATTAAAGGGGGTGGTGGGGGGTCTATCACTGGATGCTCCTTCTAGACTATTTTAGTAATATGTAAATAAAAATGCATATATATATGTATATATATATGTATAATCTGTTGGTTTTATTAAAAAATTGCTATTTCTTGAATAAAACTTTTTAACTTCATACTTGAACTTCATATTTTTAAATGCTTGCAATATTTTTATTTGGAAAATGTGGTTTGTAACTATGACATTACTGATAATTCTACTGTCTTTAGGAAAGTGTTAGTGGATAACGTTTTTTTTTGTTGTTGTTCATTCATTTCATTTATGAACCCTTTATTTACTAAGTTTTTTTGGCAAATATAATGGAGAATTTTGATATTACATTCTCCAGCTTACAGAGTTAACTTGCCAGGTCTGACCTTCTATCTCCTCATTTATTTACATGTTGTTATAATCATCTCAAATATTTGCTTCTAAAATAAAAAAAAAGTTTATTTGAAAAATCACTTCTTCAAATAATATATATATGTATACATACATATATATATATATTTTAAATGAAAGATAGCCTTTATATGGGAAAATGTGTAATTAAAATTTATGTAATTTTTAAAGGTTCAATGAATGCTTTATAAAACTTACCACTATATTCTAAAACTACTTGATCTTATTTTTACTTTAGAAATACAATATTTAGCTTTTCAGATTAGGTAAAATTCACAAATTACTGAAATCAGCAAATCTTTTGTCATTATGCAGAATTTTTCACCAATTTTCTTATTAGCTTTTCTAGTCAGCTGGTTCTTGTAAGACAATTCTCAATTATATGAGAAAATATATTGTTGAATTTTGGTAGTTAAAAAAAACTATAAAAGAACAACAGAGATATATCAAATTAGGCCTGAATACAAAGAAAAGAAATGATAGTATGATCTTGAGTTATTTGGGTTTTACTTTTTTTCCAATTTGTTATATAGATAGATAGATAGATAGATCATATAGATATGGATATGGATATGGATATGGATATGGATATGGATATATATATAGATACAGATATAGATATAGATATAGATGATATAGATGATATAGAGATATAGATATATATAGGTATAGATATAGACATACATATGGATATGGATAGGGAAAGGGATAGGGATAGGGATAGGGATAGGGATAGGGATAGGGATAGGGATAGGGATAGGGGTAGAGATAGAGATAGAGATAGAGATAGAGATAGAGATAGAGATAGAGATAGAGATAGAGATAGAGATAGAGATAGAGATAGAGATGATAGAGGTAGAGATAGAGAGATAGAGAGATATATACAGAACTCGGAAATCTTGATACCCCAAGTTTTATTTCTATTAAAAGATACCTCTCCAACCAAAAAAAGCACAATTTATAGGCATTTCCTCATCCACTTATCTCTTTATTTCTAAGCTTATTCTGAGTTTCTTTAACATATATTGGTTTAAATCATTCTGATTTTCAAGAGTTTATAAAGTGACCAATGAATTGATAAATAGCAAATGATTATTTTCCAGTTTCTATAAATCCTGTAGAAGGAAGCATGAAGAATACCAATAAAATAACTTTAAAACCTTGTTTTTAATAATGGGTAAGAACTATTATGTATACATATGTATATGTGAATAAGCACATGCATATATAAATATACATACATATAACATATATATCATATATCTATCATCTATTTATCTGTTTTTCTGTTTTTTCTATTTATCACAAGAATAGACTATTCAATTGAGAGCTTTGTATTGGCAGTAAATAATTTTTTACTTAATATTTTATTTTTCTCAAGTATCATGCAAAAGCAATTTCTAATATTAATTTCAGTCAACTTGAGTTCCAACTTCTCTCCCATACTTCCATATCCTCCTCATTGAGAAGGCAAGAAATTCAATTTTGCTTATATATGTGTAGCCATACAACATTTTCATAATACTATGGTTGTGAAGAAAAATATAGAGACAGCAAACCTCAAGAAAAATAATGTAAAAAAAGTGACTTCAATCTTTTTTCATATGCTCTTAGTTCTTTCTCTGAGGATGTTCAGCATTTTACATCATAAGTCCTTCAGTGGCATCTTGGATCATTGTGTTACTGAGGATAACGGTCTTTCACATTTGTTCATCTTGAAACATTACTCTTATTTTGTACTCAGTATATATCATTTTGCATCAGCTCATGTAAGTTTTCTATGTTTATCTGAGAGCATTCTGCTCATTTTTTCTTAAAACAGGATAGTGTTTCATAATATTCTCATACAAAGATTTGTTTAGCCATTCTCCAACTGATGGGCATCCTTTTAATTTCAAAATCTTTGTCAATAGAGAAGAGGTGCTGTAAAGACTTGTTATACATATAGATTCTTTTCCTTTTTTAAAATCTCCTTGGGAACTGGAAGCTAATAACAGTATTGCTAGGTCAACAAGCATGCATGATTTAGAATAAATTTATAATTTCACCAATCATGCATCATTTCTCATTTTCCCTATATCCCTTCTGATATTTGCTATTTTCCTTTCTGTCCTATTATTCAGTCTAATAGATATCAGGTAGTACTG
Source organism: Macrotis lagotis (assembly GCF_037893015.1). NCBI lineage: Eukaryota > Metazoa > Chordata > Mammalia > Peramelemorphia > Peramelidae > Macrotis > Macrotis lagotis. The sequence goes on along the minus strand of NC_133666.1, from coordinate 362,059,459 downwards.
CAGGATTTTTTAAATTACCTTACTCCAGTCCATGATATATTTGTGAGGAATTTTGTTTATTATTTATTTTTAATATAGCTATCGATAGCCTTGATTACTTCATATTAAAATTTTCCTATTTTGGTCATGTAACAATTTTTTAAAAATAAATTTGACCCAGTTCTCTATATATTTGAGAAATAAGGATTTTATAAAAGAAACTTGAATCAGTTTTTAGAAAAGAATAACACCTGATAATTGTATTGCACTGCATCCTACTTCTCATTTTTTCTATTCGTTCTTTTTTTACCCTGTATTTCCTAACTCTGTTTTCCCCTTTTTCCTCCCCATTCTTTTCTTATCCCTTTCTCCTATTACTTTCCTACACCTAGTTGAGTGAGAGTTATCTGTTCTTTAAGTCTATTCTGATTAGAATAAGGTCCTCATTCTCACTCAGTTTTTCCTCTTATGTTTCATTGTAAAAGCTGTTTCTTGCCTATTTTATGTGAGATAATTTACTTCTCCACTTTTCCTTTAGGCCCAGAATACTCTTCTCTTTCACTCCTTAGTTTTATTTTTAAAAATATTATCACTGCATATTCATCTCATACCTCTGCCCTCTTTCAATTTCTAATACTTCTAAGTACTCTAATAATGACAAAATTATTCTGAGTTATCAGTATCATTCCATGTAAAAATTTAAACAGTTTACACTTACCAAGTCTTTGAAGATTTCTCTTTTCTGTTTACCTTTTTGTGTTTCTCTTGAGTATTTTATTTGAAGATCAGTTTTTCTTCACAGCTCTGATTTTTCATCAGGAAAGCTTGAAAGTTCCCTATTTTATTGAATGTATTTCCTTGTCTCAAAAAAAGTTTTGCTAAAATAAGCAGGATAGCTGATTCTTAATTGCAATCCAATGTCTTAATTTAGAAGATGGTAAATCTTCTATAATCCTGAACCTTGAATTGTTTCCTTTTTTGCAAGGCAATGGAATTGAGTGATTTGCCTGACATAGAACAGCTAGATAATTATTAAGTTCCTGAGGTTGGATTTGAAATCAAGTCCTCCTGAGTCCAGAGCCGGTGCTCTATGCAATGAACCACAGAGCTGCCCCTTGAATTATTTCTTTGTGACTGCTTGCAGTATTTTGTCATTGATCAGGGAGTTTTCATTTAAGGATTTGTTAAAGGAGGTGGTTGGTGGATTCTTTCTACTTCTATTTGACCTTCTGATTCTAGAATATCTAGGCCTTTTTCCTTTATAATTATGTGAAACATGATGTCTAGGCTCTTTTTGTTATCATGATTTTCAATTTTTCCAGTAACTTTAAAATATCTCTCTGGGATCTATTTTCCAAATCAGTTGTTTTTCCAATGAGGTATTTCTCGTTGCCTAGTCTTTTTAATTATTTTTTCTTGAATTCTCATGAATTCATTATCTTCCATTGGCTCAATGTCAGTGTTTAAGGAATCATATTCTTCAGTGAGCTTTTGTACCTTATTTTCCACTTGTCTATGCTTTATACTACATTTTTATCATGACTTTTTGTAACAATTTTATCATTTGTTCTGGTCTGTCGCTTTTTTCTTCAGGAGTAATTTTTTTCAGTATTTTTTCAGCTTCCGTCCTTACATTTTTGAATAATTTTTCATGATTTTCTTGCAGCACTCATTTTCTTCCTGGTTTTCCCCCTCTATCTCTTTTACTTGGTTTTCAAAATCATTTTCTAGCTTTTCAGTGGCCTGACAGCTTCTTGGTGTCTTTGGATGAAAGAGTTTTGGCTTTGGGTTTCTTTCTTTTTTTATTTTTAAACTGAGAGAGCTTTGATCTTTCTTATCACTATAGTAACTTTTTGGTGAGTTTTTTATCTTATTGTTCTCCCATTTCACTAGCCCATGACCTTACTTTTTACTTCTTTGTTAAAGTAGTGTTCTGCTTCCAGTGGGAAAGACATACTATTCCAAACTTCAGGGGTTTTGTCCAACTTTTTGCAGAGATATTTCTAGGGACCTGAAAATTGTCAATTATTCCTATGTGATATGATCTAAGGAGAATTGTATTTGCTACTCTCTTGATTTTTGTTCTGTTCTGTGAGTGATCACAACCATCTTTTCTGCCTTGGAATAATCTCTACTGCAGTATCACAGCAAGTTCTGATGCAGGTAATCGTCCTTGTACTGGGACTGATAAACAAGACTGTGACCATGTTCAAAGCATGGGAAAAACCAGAGTCCTGCCTCAATGCTCACAAAGAGAAATCTGTAATCTCCTTCTGACTAGTTGTTTGACCTTATCATAATTGGGTTGAGATCTCAAGAAGCAGCTGCTGCTAATATTGTCTCAGTGATTCCCAAGTCCTACTCCTGGTATGTGGGGACCCAGTCTGTGCTGGTGTACGTGTCCATTTGAGCTTTTTGCAGGATTAGTGTCATGGCTTTTTGTACCAGTTTTATCATTTGGTTTAGTCTGTCTGGTTCTTTTTTGAGATGTTTTTGACTTGTTTTCGTCTCTTGTCTGTTCTTGTTATCTCTTATACTTTTTGTTTCTTCCTTAAGGACGTGATTTCTCTCTTATCATACTCAATTTGGATCAATGTACAACAGGGAACCAAAATAAAGACTGACAGATTGCTTTCCATGGGGGGTGGGGGTGGGGTAGGGAAGTAAGATTGGGAGAAAAATTATAAAATTCAAAACTCAAATAAAATCTTTTAAAACTAAAAAAAAATAAAAAAGGAAATACATGTTCACATGTATTGAGCTTGATATGTTTCACATATACTTCTCTTGGTCTTATTTCTGAATTTTCCTTATTCCCTGGTCAAAGAAGTAAAGCCCCAATTGTCAGCCTATCATCTAATTCCTTTCAGGAATGTGGGGCTCTCTCTATATACTCTTTTCCATAATGCAAAAATATGAATTAAGTTTCCATTTCATTGATTTCCTCTGGTTATTGGAAATATATATGTATTGTTGTAAGGATGCAGACAATCTCTGTATCTTTTTGTGTCTGAATATGCAATTGTTTAATTTTCATTTCTTTCTTCTATGAACAAGGTCTTTGATAAGGACATTATTTTACCTTGCTTATATTAATAAGGAAAAATAGAAAACCAAGGAAAATAATTCCCCCCTTTAATAATCTTACATGACTTTAATAACTTGTTTCATGAATATCTCTTCTGCATAATACATATACATGTACATAATACATATATAAAGAATAAAAACAATTCATTCATAATTTCTTAGTTGCTTAGCCCATTTTTCAACAGTATTACCCTAAAGAAAACAAACTGAAACAGGATGATTCCTCACTGACCAGGATTTGTTCTACTTAAGCAAGTTTTCAACATAACTCAATTTTAGCCTTTCATTTTCCAACTAATATGCATAAATTATATAAGTACTTCACTGCTAGATCAATCAAAATATGAAGTATTTAATCTTCCTTTAGTGATTCAGTCTTACCATAATGAACATTTGGTTTGAGTGATTCTAAGATTAGGTAGAAGGAGCACTGATTTTTGGCATCAGATGATAGAAATTTAAACCTTACTATTCCTTTACCTTTCTCTTACTGGGATAATCACTTGATGTCACTGTGCAGCAATTCCTATAAAATGAGGTTTGTATTGATTGTCTCTGAGGTTCTCTTTCACTTTAAATTTATATTGACTTCTAATTTTGAGCTTTGTAGCTTTTCCTCTGTTTAAATGTGTTCCCTTTTACCTACCATTAATCTTATTTCATTTTCAGTTTCTACCCTCTCCTCTTAATTTGATAGTTCTGATATTCTAAGAGTTGCAAAATTAATAAACTAATATTATCCTTTAAATAAAAGTCAATAATTTTTAATAAAAATATAAATAAATAATACTTTAGCTTTATTTATTATGTTATTATTAAATGATCTTTTTCTCTTTTTTTCTGATTCAGAGTGACTTCTAAGTGATTACAAAGAAGGTATGTAATATCAGAATTAATGCTGATTCTTATAATGATAACTGTTGTGCTTATGTCCAGATGTAATTATTCTTCAGTCATTTTCAAACATTGATTGCAAAAAAAATTATAGCAAATATAAATGTAGTTATAATTTTTATATATTTGAAAAAATATCACTTTTTTGGAACAATGTTGTCCTAGATACCAGTGAAATAGAAAATTGAGACAATTATTCCCATAACTTAGAGAAATACCTAATTCCAATGTAAAGTTCCAGTTGATAATTACTGAAATAATTATCTCATTTTTCAAATTGCTAAGATTAACTTACCAAGAGTATATAATGTAAAATTTCTCATTTCATGCATTGTAGGTTTTTTAGCCATAGTGATGTTATAGCTATGTTGGTAATGTTTTCAGAGGTCAAATGAAGTAGAGAGTGAGAAAATTATTCTCATAATTAAAAATTTAAAAAAAAACTGTGCAAAGGAGAAAAAAAAGAATAACATCTTAATTCTAAATTAACAACAATTGCTGCTTCCATTAATTACATTCACAGGATTAAAACTGCCTCTTTAAATTCAATGGAGTGTTTTGTCTAGCATAGATATTTAAAATCCCAAGATCTAATTCAATAGCTAGCATCCTCTCTCTCTCTCTCTCTCTTACCCTCTCTCCTTTACTATCTGTCTGTATCTCTCTCTCTCTATCTCTCTCTGTCTCTCTATCTCTCTTTCTTTCTCTCCAAATTGAATTTTTTATGTTTTGATTAAAACTAAAAAATCAATTTTTAATATTTAAAGGAAATTATTGCATTGCATATCATTACATAAGTCATTCAACACAAATTAAATTGACTAAATAACTCTGGAAAGAAATAAATTATTCACAGTTTAAATTTCCCTTCATGCACATGTGTTAATATAGGTCGTAAAGGAGG